>NW_023270825.1:55636056-55835424 GCF_011800145.1 Mirounga leonina | reverse complement strand
CTCCCCCTCTCATGCTCTCTCTCTATCACTATCTCTCTCAATAAATAAATAAAAATCTTAAAAAAAAAAAGAAAAAATATCATGTGCATTGTTCTCAGGTTATAAAAAGATAAATCAATTGCCTTTAGTAATTTATTCTAGGTTCAGAAAAAAAACACTATACATATATTTGGCAGAGTTCTCTATTTGTTGTTATCTGAAGAGATTTATTAATTTCAAATGTGTGGCGCATTTGAGCAAAGTAAGAGAAAATAATTAATGTGGTACAACAACATTGTGTGAGATTTGCTCATGTTACTGCCAAGATTTGAGCAGAATGTAAGAAATTAGTGTTGATCATCAGTGTCTCATGATTTCTTTCATCAAGCTAAATCACAGTCACATCTGGAGTCTTTAATTGTGCCTTACAATAAGTTTAGCATACTGTAAGTGCTAATTAAAAGAATTGGAAAAGGCAACATGAGGGTAAGCAATTTCATGAAATAATATATTTCTTTTAAGCTACTACCAGCATGTACAATTAGTTATAGAATTACCCTTTATTTCCATTGTCTTATACTTAGAAACTTTAATGTAATGAAGCACTTCAGTAAATAGACATGTTCTTACTCTTCCTTTTTTCATTGCTTCTGTCTCGTTTGCTTTCAAATTCTTATTCTTTAAACTTATCATTTCTATTCACATTGAATTATTTTATTTAAACATTTTTTTTCTTCTCATTCAGAGTGAAGGTGGTAATTTGTTAGGAGGTATGTATGTGGTTTTTGAAAAAAGGATTTAGCTACTCTTAGGAAAATACTGTAAATAAGCTCCCAAGGAAAGAATCCTCTGCGGCAGTACAATATAGGGCAGTGACTTCCAAATTTTAGTATGCGTGTGTCATCTGGGTTGTTTTGAAAATTTCAGTTTTGGGGAAGTCGATTAAGCATCTGCCTTCAGCTCGGTTCATGATCCCAGGGTCCTGGGATGGAGCCCTGGGGTGTGTGTGTGGGGGGGTTACCTGCTCCGCAGGGAGCCTGCTCCGCAGGGAGCCTGCTGCTTCCTCTCCTCCCAGCTCGTGCTCTCTCTCGCTATCTCTGTTTCTTTCTCTCTCAAATAAATAAATAAAATCTTCAAAAAAAGAGAAAATTTTCAGTTTGTAGGACCCCATCTTAAGATATTTTATTTTCCTAGGTGGAGAGGGGAAGCAGGAAAATGAATTTTAATAAGTAAATTCAGATCTGATTCAGGTGGTCTGGTAATGGAGAATCATTTATGCAGAATCTAAGAATAAAAGATCTGATAGGAATATTATCAAGGAAGCCTTTGGTTGTCAGTCTATGTTCCTGGCAGGGAGACATCTAATGCCTAAGCCCCCATGTTTCCTTGTGCTCCAGTGGGTCGAATAATAATGTGCAACCCCAGCTAGGAAATCTTTCCTATTGCTGGAACTCTCAAGTTGGATCTGTCTGTCCTATGTCAATAATTCCAAAAGGGTTTCCACTGGTCTCTCAGCCTATCTCGTCTCCTCTGAAATCTAGTGCTTAAGGAGAGGGTGCTGTCTAGTTTGCCTAAAGCACAAAGGCAAACAACTCAGCTGTCCAGCACCCTCCTCTGAGTGGGTGGCAGAACATTCAAGTGTACTGAAAGCAGAATGTGAAAATTAGTTTTTCCTGTTCATAATCAAATAGCCTTTCCTATATGTGATACTATCCTGGTTGTATATTTTAACAGTAATCCTGGTTGAAATGGTAGTATTGATTTTTATTATGTTACAAGCTTCTTGCTTCTTACCCAAAATAATTTTACTTCTAATAAATGGAATTTTGTTTTTGAGAGAAAGAAGTGAATAATTTTCTTAAATATATATAAGCTTTGCACACAATGAGAGAGCTTCACATCTACATTTGATTATTCACATTTATGCTTCATTTACTTAATCATGACTCACTGATCAAAACTGACCACACTAGAACCTCTCATTAAGCTTCCTGTTAATAGACCATAATTGCTTCAAATGTCTCTGTACATCTTTAATATAAAACATGCATTTTGCAAATAAAACTTTGTTAATATAGACTCATATTTTAGAAATTATTATAATTTGGATAGATTGTGTCAAAAATGTAGCATGAAAAGCGGCATTTATTATATAAGTTTATTGTTTTTAAAACCAATAAAGTTTTAGGCAAACAAATCTGAATAAAACGGTATAAATTTAGACTGTTATATGTATTTGTATTTGATTAATCTATGACAGCATTTTTTTCAGTTTAACATATTTATAGCATATACTAGGCAACGGTTTAAAGAAAAACTACTTCTCAAAAGTGTTTGCTGTTGTTCTAAAGAAATTAAAAGTATTTTATCTAAAAGAGACTCCTAAGGTGGTATTTTTAGCAGCAATAGTGGGCAGAAAACCCTTCTCTGCATTTCTTAATTTCCAACCTAGATTTTGTCAACTCATTTTTTTTTCAACTCTTATTTTTAAATAATTTCAAATTCACAGGAGATTTGCAAAAAAAAATGCAAAGACCACTCATATACCCTGCATTCAGATTTATACAAGTTAACATTTTGTTCTCTTATCCTTAAATGCTTAGCATAAATGTCTTAACACCAAGGACATTTGTTTACTGCTTATGTAGTTATTTTAATTATTATTCTTAGCCTACTATGGTGGATGAAGTTTGGTCATCTGGTTAAACTGCTGTCCACCAGATTTTCCACTATAAAAGTAGCTTTTCTTCCTTTGTAAGAAATATGTGGCAAGAATTTTTTAGACAATTTTTCATTTACCTAGTAACCTTGGTCTCCATTGATAAATCTTACCTGAATTATTACTATGAAGTTATGAAATGGTAATTTTTCTCAATCTGTTATTCCAAGTTATGATTTAGTGTTATTGTTTAAAAAAAAAAGAGCTTTTCCTTTTCTTTGATTTTTCTGTATCTATCTTATCATCTATCAGCTATCTATATCTATTTTTATCAGTATTGATTAGTGGATTAGTAATTTACTCAACAAGTCAAAATCTAATATTTTCATTATTCATGTTGATGTCCAATTCATGCTGGATTGGACAATAGTAATAGCTTCTTCTGCACTATTCCCATGTTCCTTTTATATGATCCCATCATTTTTTTCATCATCTCCTTACTTTTGATTCAAGACCTTTAAGGCTCATAGTATATATTTCTTGCTCTAGCCCTGGAATCAGTAATCTTTACAAGATTCCAAGAAAGCTAGGGTTAATTATATTGGAAAAACATATTTTGCAGACACATATCTGGGTCCTGGTTGTGATTGTTACTACTTGGTTGTTATTGCTCCTGTGCCCTTTAGGTGGACAAAGAAAAAAGTTAAAATGTCATCACTTCAGCCCGATACGTGGGGATACTTCTAATACCAACCCAATGCAAAAGTTTTCTCTGTATTTCTCAAGTCCATGTTATACATCATTTCTCCAGCAAGAGGAACCAGACTCCCAACAGCTTATCAAAATTCACTCATTTGCTCTCCTACAAAATAGTTTAAGAATGGCTACACCACTACCAATTCAAAAGTCAAACATACCAATAGAGTTTTAGATTGGTTTGCGGTTATTTTTACTTTTGAATAAGAACATATAGTGGAAGTACTGTTTTAAAAGTTTGGTGGGTTATTATTTAAGTGTGGTTATTTTAATCATTTTAAGTATAGTTGTATTCAGTTTCAATTTTTTTCCATTTTTATTGATTTAAATTTCTTGAATATATAAAACATTAATTTAGTTCCCCAAAACATAAGCTATACAAAAGAGGAGCAAGATGGAGGAGGAGTAGGAGACCTAAATTTTGTCTGGTCCCAGGAGTTCAGCTAGATAGTTATCAAACCACTCTGAACATCTACAAACTCAACAGGAGATCAAAGAAAAGAATAGCAGCAATCCTATGAACAGAAAAGCGACCACTTTCTGGAAGGGAGGACGTGCAGAGAAGTGAATCCGAGGCGATATTCGGGAAGATAGACAGCGGGGGAGGGGGCTCCATCAGCCGCTACCAGCAAGTGATAGAGCAATGGAGCACAAAATCAGAACTTTTAGAAATCTGCTGTGCTGAGAGACTTTGCTCCAGTGGCTAAGTGGGGGGTGGAACCCTCGCTGGGACAGTGTGGTCTCAGGACCCTTGGGGTCACAGACCAGGGGTGCCTGAGTGCAGCAGAGTTCCCAGGTATCGAGCGGGGAAGCCAGCTGCAGAGACGGAGCCGAGGAGTGGGCTCTCAGCTCGGGGTGGCAATAAGCCATGATCCGCAGCCCAGTCGGCCACTGCTCTTCCAGCAGGGACCCAACAAGCGGCAGATCCGGGGAGACTCCAGGAGTGGCACAGGAGCACACCGCAGGAATCTTTTGTGTTTGGAGACTCCAAACAGGGTCATGTGCCAAAGATAGAAATGCTCAGTCACAGGCTGGGTGAGCACAGAGTGTGGCCGGAGACCAGGGAGACAAGAGTGATTGACTGCTTTTCTCTGAGGGCTCGCTGAGGAGTGGCGACCCAAGTTCTCAGCTCCTCCGGGGCAGAGATTTGGAGGCCACCATTTTCTTTCTCGTACTCCAAAGCTGTATGGAAAGCTTTCAGGGGACAAAAGCTCCAGAGAGCAAACCCGAGCAGATTACTTAGCTCAGCCCCTGGCAAGGGCGGGGCAATTCCGCCTTGGGCAAAGACATTTGAGAATCACTGCAACAGGCCCCTCCACCAGAAGATCAGCAAGAACATCAGCTAAGACCAAGTTTACTGATCAATGAGAACTGAAAAACTCCAGCACTAGGGGAATACAGCACATAGAATTCATGGCTTTTTTTCCCCATGATTCTTTAATCTTTCAAAAGTTAATTCTTTTAGTTTTCTTTTTCTATTTTTTTATTATGTTAATCACCATATTACATCATTAGTTTTGATGTAGTGTTCCATGATTCATTGTTTGCATATAACACCCAGTGCTCCATTCAGTACGTGCCCTCTTTAATACCCATCACCAGGCTAACCCATCCCCCCACCCCCATCCCCTCTAGAACCCTCAGTGTGTTTCTCAGAGTCCATAGTCTCTCACGGTTTGTCTCCCCTTCCAGCAGGAAGGGAAAAATGAAGGAGGGGAAATCTATATATATATTTTTTGAATTTATCTCCTTTCTTTTTCAACCAACATCTTATCTTACCAATTCCTTTTTTAAAATCTTTTTTTTTTAAAGATTTTATTTATTTATTCATGAGAGACAGAGAGAGAGAGAGAGACAGAGGCAGAGGGAGAAGCAGGCTCCCCGCGGAGCAGGGAGTCCGATGCGGGACTCGATCCAGGGACTCCAGGATCATGACCTGAGCCGAAGGCAGTCGCTTAACCAACTGAGCCACCCAGGCACCCTTAAAATCTTTTTTAATTTTCATTTTTACAATCATATTCTATCCCTTCATTGTATTTAACCTTATTTTTTTGTATATATATAAGTTTTTCTTTCTTTAAAATTTTGGGATAGTTTCTTCTAACAGACCAAAATGTACCCTAAATCTAGTGTATGGCTCTGTTCTAGTCTCCTGCCTGATCACATTCTCTCCTTTTTTTTTCTTTTTTTAATTTTTCTTCTTCCTTTTTTCAACCAACTTCTTATCAATTCCTTTTTAAAAATCTTTTTAATTTTCATCTTTACAGTCATATTCCTTCCCTTCATCGTATTTACCCTTATTTTTATATATATGTAAGTTTTTCTTTCTTTAAAATTTTGGGAGGCAATTTCTTCTAACAGACCAAAATACACCCAAAATTAGTGTGTGGCTATTCTATTCACCAGCCTGATCATATTCTTTTTTTATTTTCCCCCTTTCTTTTCTCCCCGGTTTCGGGTCTCTTCTGATTTGTTTAGTGTATATTTTTCAGGGGTCATTGTTACCCTTTTAGCATTTGTTCCCTCATTCATCTGTTCTTCTCTGGACAATATGACAAAATGGAAAACTCGCCTGAAGAAAAAAGAACAAGAGGCAGTACCGACTGTGAGGGACCTAATTAATATGGACATTAGTAAGATGTTAGAACCAGAGTTCAGAGTGATGATTATAAAGATACTAGCTGGGCTTGAAAAAAGCATAGAAGATACTAGAGAATCCCTTTCTGGAGAAATAAAAGAACTAAAATCTAACCAAGTCAAAATCAAAAAGCTTGTTAATGGGGGGCAATAAAAAATGGAGGCTCTAACTGCTGGGATAAATGAGGCAGAAGAGAGAATTAGTGATATAGAAGACCAAATGATGAAGAATAAAGAAGCTGAGAAAAAGAGATATAAGCAACTACTGGATCACAAGGGGAGAATTCAAGAGATAAGTGATACCATAAGATGAAACAATATTAGAATAATTGGGATCCCAGAAGAAGAAGAAAGAGAGAGGGGCAGAAGGTATATTGGAGCAAATTATAGCAGAGAACTTCCCTAATTTGGGGACGGAAACAGGCATCAAAATCCAGGAGACACAGAGACCTCCCCTCAAAATCAATAAAAATAGGTCAATACCCTGACATCTAATAGTAAAACTCACAAGTCTCAGAGACAAAGAGAAAATCCTGAAAGCAGCTCAGGACAAGAGGTCTGTAACCTACAATGGTAGAAACATTAGATTGGCAGCAGACCTATCCACAGAGACCTGGCAGGCCAGAAAGGACTGGCAGGATATATTCAGAGCACTAAATGAGAAAAATATGCAGCCAAGAATACTATATCCAGCTAGGCTGTCATTGAAAATAGAAGGAGAGATAAAAAGCTTCCAGGACAAACAAAAACTAAAAGAATTTGCAAACACCAAACCAGCCCTACAAGAAATATTGAAAGGGGACCTCTAAGCAAAGAAAGAGCCAAAAAGTAACATAGACTAGAGAGGAACAGAGAAAATATACAGTAACAGTCACCTTACAGGAGATACAATGGCACTGAATTCCTATCTTTCAATAGTTCCCCTGAATGTAAGTGGGCTAAATGCCCCAATCAAAAGACACAGGGTATCAGATTGGATAAAAAAAACAAGACCCATTGATATGCTGTCTGCAAGAGATTGATAAACCCCTGGCCAGACTTATCAAAAAGAAAAGAGAAAGGACCCAAATAAATAAAATCATAAATGAAAGAGGAGAGATCACAACTAACACCAAAGAAATACAGTTATAAGAACATATTATGAGCAACTATATGCCAGAAAATTAGACAATCTGGATGAAAAGGATGCATTCCTAGAGACATATAAACTGCCAAAACTGAACCAGGAAGAAATGGAAAACCTGAACAGACCTATAACTACTAAGGAAATTGAAGCAGTCATCAAAAATCTCCCAACAAACAAGAGCCCAGGGCCAGATGGCTTCCCAGGGAACTCTCCCAAACATTTAAAGAAGAATTACTACCTATTCTTATGAAACTGTTCCAAAAAACAGAAATGGAAGGAAAACTTCCAAACTCATTTTATGAGACCACCATTACCTTGATCCCCAAACCAGACAAAGACCCCCACCAAAAAGAATTACAGACCAATATCCCTGATGAACATGAATGGGAAAATTCACACCAAAGTACTAGCCAATAGACCCAACAGTACATTAAAACGATTATTCACCATGACCAAGTGGGATTTATTCCTGGGCTGCAAGGTTGGTTCAACATCCACAAATCAATCAATGTGATACAATACCTTAATAAAAGAAAGAACAAGAACCATATGATCCTCTCAATAGATGCAGAAAAAGCATTTTACAAAGTGTAGCATCCTTTCTTGATTAAAACTCTTCAGAGTATAGCGATAAAGAGTACATACCTCAATATCATAAAAGCCATCTATGAAAAACCCACAGCGAATATCATTCTCAATGGGGAAAAACTGAGGGCTTTCCCCCTCAGGTCAGGAACACGGCAAGGATGTCCACTATCACCACTGCTATTCAACATATACTAGAAGTCCCAGCCTCAGCAATCAGACAACAAAAAGAAATCAAAGGCATCCGTATCGGCAAAGAAGAAGTCAAACTCTCACTCTTTACAGATGATATGATACTTTATGTGGAAAACCCAAAAGACTCCACCCCAAAACTGCTAGAACTCATACAGGAATTCAATAAAGTTTCAGGATATAAAATCAATGGACAGAAATCAGTGGCATTTCTATATACCAACAAGACAGAAGAAAGAGAAAGAGTTGATCCCATTTACAATTGCACCCAAAACCATAAGGTACCTAGGAATAAGTCTAACCAAAGAGGCAAAGAATCCATACTCAGAAAACTATAGAATTCTCATGAAAGAAATTGAGGAAGACATAAAGAAATGGAAAAACATTCCATGTTCATGAATTGGAAGAACAAATATTGTGAGAATGTCAATGCTACCTAGAGCAATGTACACATTTTGGGGGCACCTGGGTGGCTCAGACAGTTAAGCAATGTACACATTTAATTCAATCCCTATCAAAATACCATCCACTTTTTTCAAAGAAATGGAACATATCCTAAAATTTGTATGGAACAAGAAAAGACCCCAAATAACCAAAGTAATGTTGAAAAAGAAAAGCAAAAATGGTGGCATCACAACTCCAGACTTCAAGCTCTATTACAAAGCTGTAATCATCAAGATAGTATGGTACTGGCACAAAAACAGATACATAGCTCAATGGAACAGAATAGAGAGCCCAGAAATGGACCCTCAACTCTATGGTCAACTAATCTTTGACAAAGCAGGAAAGAATGTCCAATGGAAAAAAGACAGTCTTCCCCTCTAGAACCCTCAGTTTGTTTCTCAGAGTCCATAGTCTCTCATGGTTCATCTCCCCCTCTAATTTCCCCCCACTTCATTTTTCCCTTCCTCCTATCTTCTTTTTTCTTTTTTTTAACATATAATGTATTATTTGTTTCAGAGGTACAGGTCTGTGATTCAACAGTCTGACACAATTCACAGCGCTCACCATAGCACATACCCTCCCCAATGCTTATCACCCAGCCACCCCATCCCTCCCAACCCCCACCACTCCAGCAACCCTCAGTTTGTTTTCTGAGATTAAGAATTCTTCATATCAGTGAGGTCATCTGATACATGTCTTTCTCTGATTGACTTATTTCGCTCAGCATAATACCCTCCAGTTCCATCCACATCTTTGTAAATGGCAAGTTTCATTCCTTTTGATGGCTGCATAATATTCCATTATATATATACACCATTCATCTGTCGATGGACATCTTGGTTCTTTCCACAGTTTGGCTATTGTGGACATTGCTGCTATAAACATCGGGGTGCATGTACCCCTTCGGATCCCTATAAAAAGCTTTTCCACAGCAAAAGAAACAGTCAACAATACCAAAAGACAACTGACAGAATGGGAGAAGATATTTGCAAATGACATTCAGATAAAGGGCTAGTATCCAAAATCTATAAAGACCTTATTTAACTCAACACCCAAAGAACAAATGATCCAATCAAGAAATAAGCAGAAGACATGAACAGACATTTTTCCAGAGAAGACATCCAAATGGCCAACAGACACATGCAAAAGGGCTCAACATCGCTTGGCATCAAGGAAATCCAAATCAAAACCTCAATGAGATACCACCTCACACCAGTCAGAATGGCTAAAATTAACAAGTCAGGAAATGACAGATGTTGGCGGGGATGCGGAGAAAGGGGAACCCTCCTACACTGTTGGTGGGAATGCAAGCTGGTGCAGCCACTCTGGAAAACAGGATGGAGTTTCCTCAAAAAGTTGAAAATAGAGCTACCGTATGATCCAGCAATTGCACTACTGGGTATTTATCCCAAAGATACAAATGTATGGATATAGTTTTGTTTTTTAATGAATAGATTATTCATGTCCTTTACCCAAGTCCATTTTCCCCAAGATTTTTACTTTATACTTTTCCTCTATTTTAAAGATTCTTTTTACATTGAGGATGTTGGCCTTATATTGGATTTATTTATTTATTTATCTTTTTCCATGCAAACATTTTATTTATATTTCTTTTAATCAATCTAAGTCAGCTTATTCCCATACTCTGTTTATAGAGTATTAATCCTAGATTGCTTCTAGTATTTGTATGACTTTACTATTAACATTTAGATTTCTGATCCATATTGAAATATTCTTTTGTATACCCCAATTTTTCCTGTATGACATTCCATTTCCGGAGCCATTTTTTTAAAAAAGTCAATTTTTGCCTGTTGATGTGAGATGCCACCTTTATCATGTGATAAGCTTCCTTATAAACTTAAATTATTTTTGAATTTTCAATTTTATTTTACTGGTGTTTTTGAATCCATGTGCTAGTAACACACTGTTTTAATTAGAAGAATTCTTTAGTATGATTTAATATTGATATATAGTATTTCACTTTTGAATATTTCATATTTATTTTTAGTTTTATTCTACCATTAGATGTACATTTGAATTATTTCCATTTTCTGGCCACTGTTTTGGTATCCCAGTGGATATTCTTCTATATGATGCCTGGGGCATATGAATTTATATTGGGTATATATCTAATTTTTTCAGTCACTAAGTGTTTACCCTTGTGGTTAGTCTCTCAGAAAAATTTAGTAAGTATTGCATGTTTTCCTTATATGATGTAATCTATACTTCTGAGAATATATGCTGCGAACCTAAGAATGATCTCTTTGGAGTTATATGTATTATATCAATCCATTTATTTCATTCAGGTTACAATTTTCTCCTTTTGGTGACTATTGATATTGTATGTGTCCTACAATATTTGCATGGCTAAATTTGTGATCCAGATCATATTTTTCTTCCTTTGATAATAACACATAAATATTATTCCTGATATTGGTTTGTAAGAGGGAAAGAAAGAAAAGATGAATTAAGTTATTTCTTTAATTCTTTGAAGGGATTTTAGAGTAGCAAAGTGGAGGAAAAATTGATTAAAATATAGTTCCAAATCAAGATGGAAAGGCATGCCTATATCATAGAATCTTGGAAACTTGCTCTAAAACCTCTAGGAATTTCCAAAATTTATTGCTCTTCCATTAGGATCAAGGTATCCAACATATGTTCTAAAGATTAATAAGCAGCCTGCCTGAAAATCCTAGTTATAACACTTCTGAAATTGTAAGCAAATAGCAGAATTATCCAGTTAGTTGGCATACTTGCATATGTAAACCAGAAGGGTCCCCAAAGGTACTTTGCTTCTAGCTTTTGGATAGAATTTAACAGAATTATACTGACTATTAATTAAGTTTGAAATTGTATGTAACTCCTCCACTAATACATTAGTAAAAGAACGTCTTTGAGGATTAATGTCAAAAATGCATTTGAGGGGCACCTGGGTGGCTCAGTTGGTTAAGCGACTGCCTTCAGCTCAGGTCATGATCCTGGAGTCCCAGGATCGAGTCCCACATCGGGCTCCCTGCTCAGCAGGGAGTCTGCTTCTCCCTCTGACCCTCCCCTCTCTCATTCTCTCTCTGTCTCTCAAATAAATAAATAAATAAAATCTTTAAAAAAAATGCATTTGAATACACTGATCATTCATTCTCACATTGTCAGATACTTACAAAAGACCAAACTCAATTGTCTCATTACTGTTACCAATTAAAAATTTCATGGAGTCCATAAATTTTGATTATCAGTAATCATAGCAGGAAGGGAAAAATGAACGGGGGGATTCAGAGAGGGAGACGAACCATGAAAGACTATGGGCTCTGAGAAACAAACTGAGGGTTCTAGAGGGGAGGTGTGTGGGGGATGGGTTAGCCTGGTGATGGGTATTAAAGAGGGCACGTGCTGAATGGAGCACTGGGTGTTATACGCAAACAATGAATCATGGAACACTACATCTAAAGCTAATGATGTAATGTATGGTGATTAACATAACATAATTCAAAAAAAAGGAAACAAAAACTAAACTAAAAATTATGAAAAGCATTGGCTAATACAATTTGCTCATGGAGGATAATGTCTAGTGTCTTCACCTTCCAAATGAGAACAGAAAATCTGAAGAAATCTTAAGAGTCATTGCCTATATTAAACAAGAGTAAATAGAAAATATTCAGTGTAACCCATATGAATGATCCCATGTGTTTTATTTTTAAATATGTTCATATATATTTTTTCAGTTTTATGGATATATAATTACATATAATGTATGACTTTAAGGTGTACAACATATGATTTGATACATGTATGTATTGTGAAATGATTATAAAATGTTTAGTTTACCATTACCTCCCATTGTTACAAGTTTTCTCCTTGTGATAAGAACTTTTAAGGGTTACTCTCTTAGCAAATGTCAAATATAAAATACAGTACTGTTAACTATAGTCATTGAGTTGCAAATTATATCCTCAATACTTATTTATAACTGGAAGTTTGTACCTCTAGATTACATTCACCCAGTTCCCTTACCCTTCTACCCTCCAGTTCTGGCAATCACAAATCTGACCTTCATTACTATGATTATTATTACTTTTTAAGTTCTAAATATAAACAAGATAATACAGTATTTGTCTTTCTCTGTCTGAGTTATTTCACTTAGCATAATGCCATCAAGATCCACTCATGTTGTTGTAAATGGCAGGATTTCCTTCTTTTTTATGACTGAATAGTATTTCATTGTGTATATGTACCATATTTTCTTTATCCATTTTATCTGCTGGTGGACACTTAGGTTGTTTCCATATCTTGGCTATTGTAAATAATGCTGCAGTGAACATGAAGGTACAGATTTCACTTCAGGATAGTGAATTCATTTTCTTTCTTTCTTTCTTTTCCATATTAAAATGAATGCAAACTCCAAAATTACAAGATTCACAGCTAAAATAATTCATCATGAGTTAGAATTAGCAGAAACAAACTTCAGAATTGGCTTCTAAATATAATTTATATCTAATAGAGTTGTTTTATAAAGAACATAGCAAAGAATTATTGAAGATAATTTATAATTATAGGATGTTCAATTCTTCAGGACGATATAACAGTTTTAGATATTTAAACAATAATACGGTTTCAAAATATATTAGTAGATAAATTCACAAACACAGTGTGAGATTATAACACTACTCTAAAAAAGTGAGAATAAAAAAGAGAAAAAGAGTGCACATCCATACTTTATTGTAGCAACAAAATTGGATATCACTAAAGAAAACTGCAGTCACCAAATTTAAAGAGGTTGTTATTAAAACTTTATGCCAGTGTATCTGAAACTTTTAGATGTGTTGGGCTAATTCTTAAAAAGATAAACCATCAAAAACGGGTTAAAGAAAACATAGGAAACTCAACTATTTAGGCAAACAATGAATATATATAGAATAACTAGTTAAAAATATTTTCTAAAAATATTTTCTACTAGTTAAAAATATATAGAATAACTAGTTAAAAATATTTTCAACTAGTTAAAAAAGAAATCTAAGAATCCAGGAAGGCCTGCAAGGCTTTGCTCATAATTGTTTTACAACCATAAAGGGAAACATTTTTGTATTCACATTCAAACTATTCCAGAATGAGAACTTTGTCCTATCTCTTTGTATGAAGCAAGAAATCTTTGACACCAAAACTCAAAATGAGAGTTGACAAAAATAAAATTATTATAGATGTAACATTCCTAAACAACAAAATAAAACAAAAAACTTTGCAAACTAAATGCTGAAGTCAATAAAAAGATAAGAGCAATAGAGCAGACTTTTAATGACTGATATAAAAAAAACTCCCAATGGAATATTACTTCGCATTTTATAATATATTGCTTCATATTTGTAAACTACAGAAAAATAATCACAGAAAGATCTTTCTGAATTAAAATCAATTTGAGACACTTTAAAAGATTTTAATAACTGTGAAGTATGAGGAAGTGCTTAGCAAAATTGATTGTAACCAAATTTAGAAGTATAAAAATAGTTTGATTTTTGTTCAATGTATGGCTATAATGCAATGTTTCTTTAAAATTGGAAGTATGTAACAATTAAAAATTAATGTTGATATTTCACTTTCCGAGAATGTAAACTATGTGTTGTGACTATACCTGTGTGTCAAAGTTTAAATTCTATGCTGCTTAATGTTTACATCTTATAAATCAGGGAGAGCTCAGGGTTACAATCGTATTCTGGTTAGCTTGGGAAAAAAAATTAGGCTTTACTCCTACTCTTTCCCTTAGAAGAAAGAGAAGAATATGTCAGTTCATATTACTGTCCATCAAAGGAAATTGAAAGATACAATTCCCAATGCTGTTAATGTAATATGGAAATATTCTACACTTCATGACATTTATGGCTACACATGTACTTTTGTATTGATTCATTTAAAGTTTATTACAAAATTATGGTTGTATATTATGAATATGTTATAATTTTGGCTTTTTGGTTACCGAATTTGTCATAATAAGACAATATAATTTTAACATTTTATATGCTCTGCAAATTGCAGCAGAATAGTGTATTTTCATTTATATCTAAGTTTAATTTTTGAGCAAATTTGCACCTTCCATTTATAATATTGATATCCTAGAAATTAGCAATCATCAGAAAATACTGAAAAAAACATAAAAATTGTGTATATTTTTGGGCGCCTGGGTGGCTCAATTGGTTAAGCGACTGCCTTCGACTTCAAATACTCTGTTTCCTCGTTCTCTCTCAATCTCTTATAGTTCATGTATTTTTTTTTCAGTGAAATAATAAGAAATCTTGATTCCTGTATGTACAGGAAAATGAAAATTTCCAGTATCTATTTATTTCATATTGATGTCATATTTACATTTATCTGGGACAATCAAAAATCCTGGTGGAACTGATAAAAGATTTTCTGAACAATTATATATTATATAAAACTGCTATTAAATGGTGAACAGTATCATTTGGTAATTGTTATAAAAATTTTTTTGTGTCCTGTAACAATTGGCTTACCCAGTTGACAACAGATTATAACACATGTCGCTATATAAGATTTTTCATTTTTAGGTGAGTATCAGAAAAAAATAAGAATACTTGGCAAAAATTAACTTTGCTTTATTTGATCTTCCTTGCATGATATGCATGATATTTAATTAAGACTTTTTATCTTTAGCAGTTTGTGAATACACGGTTTGATACTCATTATAAAATACATCTTTTCTGAGATTTCAACACCTGGGGTGAATTATGATAATTAAGTACTATATCATTATGTTCTTACTTTTCCTTTCTGGCCCCTACTGTGAAAATTCAATTTCCAGATGTTTTTGATATTTCCAGTTTAAAGTTGTAAAAGAGATCTTTTCTAAGCTCTCAGGTTTGTCATATTGGAGATTCATTTTATAACAATCTTTCAGTGGTTTCTTGCTTCTCCAGCCAAATTAGGACATGCATTTTTCTTTTTCTTTTTTTTTTTTAAAAGATTTTATTTATTTATTTGAGAGAGAGAGAATGAGAGAGAGCAAGCACATGAGGGGGGGAGGGTCAGAGGGAGAAGCAGACTCCCCGCTGAGCAGGGAGCCCAATGCAGGACTCGATCCAGGGACTCCAGGATCATGACCTGAACCGAAGGCAGTCGCTTAACCAACTGAGCCACCCAGGCGCCCAGGACATGCATTTTTCATGGGAAAGAAAGATTCTGCATGCATAGGTTGGGTTTCATTGAATGGATTTTACTATTTCAAATTATTCTAATCAGTACTTTTGAGAAGACAAGAAAGGGAGGTATAATTAAAATTACATTGAATTGGTTGTCTGAAAACATACAAATTCCAGCACAGCTATGCAATCTTGAGTGGGTCATTAATAATCTGGTCATTTTTTCCCCCAGTTTATCAAATGAATACAACCCCTTTCTAAGGTAAATGCAGTAAACATTAAATGAAATAACCAATATAATGCATCAGATAAACTATATAGCTCTATATAAGAAATTAAGGTGTATTGCTATTGTTGCATTGATCATGATTTTCTTTTTTCTTTTTTTTTTTTTAAGATTTTATTTATTTATTTGACAGAGACAGCTAGAGAGGGAACACAAGCAGGGGGAGTGGGAGAGGGAGAAGCAGGCTTCCCATAGAGCAGGGAGCCCGATGTGGGGCTCGATCCCAGGACCCTGAGATCATGACCTGAGCCAAAGGCAGCCAATTAACGACTGAGCCACCCAGACGCCCCATGATTTTCTTTAGATACATATTCCTAGACTTGATCCTTGATGTAGAAAAATACTATGTAGAGTGTTTTATTGTTACATAATATATAAAGGTAATTATTTATAAATGGCCATGGAGAGGCAAAGTATATAATATTCCGAGATTTTCAAATTAGCTTAAAAGGGTTACGTAGTCTTCTTTATCTATTCCTTACCTGACAGGCTGAATTTTAATGGCAAAATATTTAATATTATTTTTGTTTAATATTCTATAAGGGTTTATACAAAAATAATTCAAATGCAAATGCATGATGAATGTGTGAGTAGTTGTGTGTATATAAATATACATAAGATATGTAATTATTTTTTTTCTCATCTCAAAAATCTGTATATATTATGGCTGAAACTGTCTATCTCAGAATTGGCAAGTGGCATTTCTGAAAAAAAATAGGAGATGAACTAGAAATAGAGATTTAAAAGGTGAGTAATTTGAGCCAAGTGTCACATATATTCAAATTTTGTCTTAAGATATTACAGATGAGATTCAGTGAAAGGAAACAGGATACTGGTATATTTTATTTTGTTATATTTAGTTAAGCCATTAGTGTGTAACTTTATATTCTACAATTTTAAAAATTGTGAAGACATTAAGGAGGGCACGTGATGTAATGAGCACTGGGTATTATATAAGACTGATGAATCACTGACCTCTACCTCTGAAACCAGTAATATATTATATGTTAATTAATTGAATTTAAGTTAAAAAATGGAAAAAAGAGAAAGCTATCAATATATTTTTTAACTTTTAAACATAATTTGGAAATTTATGACAAAATAGAGTACAGTATTAAGAAATAGGAATGGAGAATTATAATTATTATTTAGCATGGGAACTTAGAAAAAGACAGAAAATCAAAAAGAGGAGGGCTCTGGAGCAAATATGAGTAAGTCACTCTTCCAGATAAGTGTTTATACTAGAAAGATAAGACAGCAAAATGTTTAGGACTTTGGAGCCAGACTGGTATTAAAATCCTAATTTTACTATTTTTTATTGTGTGAACTTGGACACAGAACTGCTCAGTGTATTAGTTATTAATTAGGAAACAAGGATTAATTCAAACAAATTTAAATAAGACCTGTCCAAGATAAATTAGGTTTTCAGTCTTTCAGACTTTAGCCCATTGTAACTCAAGTGAAAATAAAGATTATTTTAGGTATCTATCAGACTATCTTAATCTTAAAATTTATGCAGTAAAATGGATCAGTCACAGAAGTATTATCTAAAAACTGTTTCTGTAGGTTGCAGATAAACACTGGGGCCTAACCCATGACTTCACAAAATGTCAAACATTCCATGTTCTCAACCTGATGTGTGAATTGGATTCCAATACTCAGAAATGTGATTATTGATAAGTCTTTAAGGGGTTCACATGGGAGGGAAAGCAGAAAAGACAAAACCTGAAATTTGGAAAAATCTATATTTAAAAGAAATAAAAAAAAAAAAGAAAGAAATCAGGGCACCTATATGCTAAAATAGAAACACCACCAACAATGAGAAGAAAAACCTGACTCGTAGATGTTTCATATCCCACTCTAATTCAGTCCTACGGCTAGTTTGGGTCCAGAATTTATCATTATTGAAGGGCCAACATTCCCAAGTTTAAGTTGTATTTTAATGTAGTCCTGTTTGACTCATTTAGTGATGTTAAGATTGATCAGTGAATTCAAGGGTTAACAGCCTGATCCTTCATGATGAGAACATAAAACAGTGAGTTGCATTTAACACCGTGTAACTTTTACAGTTACATTAATTTTAACTTTTCAGCTAAAGTTTCTTGTCATTTGCTGATGATAATTGCCTTTAACATTAACATATATTGCAAAATAGGAATATTGTCAAATTAATAAATTAAGATTTCAATTAAATGTGAAGGCGTGTTAACTTTATACTGCATGTTCTTAATTATACAGCTTCAATATATATACATCAAGAGAATTACAAGGAGAAATTGAAAAAAATACATAAAATTTGGAGATTTTTATATACTTTCTTGGCAATTGATAGAGCATGAAAACAACAAACAAAAAACAGCTTTGAAGAATCTGAAGAGCATAATCCCTAGCTTGACCATGGGCATTAGAGAACCATTTGATTGAATAATTTAGGAATATTCATTCTTTTTAAGCACATGTGGAATATTTACAAATATTGATCATATTTTTGGTCATAAAGGTGTTTTTAACAAACTCAAAGGATTGATACTATACAACAACATTCTTTGGCCAAAGTGTGATTGCTAGATGTGAATAACAGAATTATAAATTAAACCAATCACATACATTTCCAACTTAAAAAAACGCATCTCTCTAAGCCCGTTGGCTTAATAAAAAGTAGGCTACGGTTAGAAACAAGCAAATGAAAAATTGAAATTTGAATTACATTTCACTTTGTTTCCTCTTCTGTTCACGATGGATGTTGTTTTTCCCAGCCCTATTCTGTAAGCTCATAAGATTGGGGCTTGCTTTGGCCAATGGGATGTTTCACAGATGCAAGTAGGAACTTGAAACATGACCATGAAGTTGTGGGTTGCCTTTTGGACTTGCACCATTACCGTGAGGAGAGAGTTCCCCGCCCATCTGTACTTTTCTCAATCAAGTCTTCAGAATGAATGCATTTGGAGAAGCCCTGAGCTCAACCCACAGTGAATATCCAAGCCCCAGCTGGCTCTGCAGGGTGTAACAAATGTCCCCAGCTGAGCTTATCTAGATCAACTGAACTAGGATAACTGAAATAGAGAGCTTCCCTAGTGGCCCCAGAGATACATGAGAACTTATTATTTATTATTTTATGCCACTGAATTTTTTTTTAAAGATTTTATTTATTTGAGAGAGAGAGAGAGGGAGAGAACAAGTCAGGGTGGGAGGAGCAGAGGGAGAGGGAGAAGCAGGCTCCCCACTGAGCAAGGAGCCCGATGCCGGGGCTGGATCCCAGGACCCTGAGGTCATGACCTGAGCCAAAGGTAGACGTTTAACTGACTGAGCCACCCAGGCACCCCTGAAATTTTTTTGATATGCAGTATTATTTTACCAATAGTTAACTAATATGTACATACAATATATACAGATTTTTAAAAAAAGTAATGCATATAAAAATATGAGAATCTGAAAGAATAGAACTAAGAAGCGATTTTAGACACACAATTGAACTAGAAAGAAAAGTTTCTAAATCAATGAGCTAAGTATCCAGCATAGAGAGGTTAGAATTAGAAAAATAGTAGAAGCCTAAAGAAAGTAAAATACAGTTAACAAAACAAGTACTTATACCGAGTTGTGATGGCTAATTTTATGTGTGAACTTGACTAGGCCATGGAGCATCCAGACGTTTGGTCAGACATTATTCTGGGTGTGTCTGGAAAGATGTTTCTGGATAAGATTAGCATTTGAACTGGTAGACTGAATAAAGTAGATTGCTTTCCCTAATGTTTTGACCCTCATCCAATCTACTGAAGTCCTGAATAGAACAAAGACTGACTCTTGCAGGAGTACAAGGGAACTCTTCCTACCTTACTGCTTTCCAATTGGGACATTGGGGTTTTTTGGTCTGGAATTATAGACACCATTGACTCTCCTGGTACTCAGGCCTTCAGACTCAAACTGAAACTACACCATAGAGTCTCTGCGTCTCCAACTTGCAGCCTGCAGATATTGGGACTTGTCAGCCTCCATAATTATGTGAGAAAATTCCTTTTAATAAATATCTTTACATATGTGTATATGTGTGTGTATTTTATATATGTATACACACATCCTATTGGTTCTGTTCCTCTAAAGAACCCTAACACAAGAGTATATCACTAAAAATAAAATGCTTTCTCTATTAAAAAAAAAAAACAAACAATAGCAACAACAAAAAGACAAACCTCTGGCAGAAATAATAAATAAAAAAGAAGGAGGATATATATAAATAATTATAGAAATGAAAGATATAAAGTTTATATAGAGAGATCAGATTACATCAGTGAATCTAGCAAACTAAAAATATAGAGGATGACTTTTAGAAAAGTCTTTTACAAACGATTTTAATATAATTAGCTGAAATTTCCAATTTCCTAGACAAGTATAAATGATAAAACAGGGTAAAACAGAAAACTAAATAGTTCTATAATCATTATACTTTGTATGACTAATTAAATATCTTCTACCTAGGAAAACACCAGACCCATTTGGCTAAAGAAACTAATTTTACCAAATAATCCAGAAATAGATAATTTAAATCTTAAGTAATTAATTCAGAGATGAGATAAAGGCAACTCATCGCTCAAATTATTTTATGAGTTTGATGTTAATTAGATCTCAAAACAAGGTAAGGACAGAATTGAAAACTAAAATATGTGTCAAATATTTTTTTGTCAACTCAAATGAGACCATACTAACAAAATATTGGTCACTGCATTTCATGCATAGAAGTTAACAGACCTCACTATATTCAGTTTATTTCAGGAATTTGAAATTATTTCTGTATTATTTTTCATAGTAGCTAACTTATATTAAATGATTAAAAGATAAATGCAAATAATCGTTTCAGTGGGTGCAGTAAAATATTTAGAAAGTTCAGAAACTATTCATGGAGAAAAACATTCAGTAAATTAAGGATTAAAGAAAACTTCCTTACTCTGAAAATATTGATAGTAACCACAAAACTTAATACAAAGTGCTCAATGAAAAACCATTTGAAGTATACTTTTAAAATCAATAACAAATTAAGGATGCCCAAAATTACTATTAACATTTTTTGAAGTCTCTGTCCAGGCAATGATATATAAAAGTATAAAACTTTTTAAGTATTGGGAAGTAAGAATGAGAGGAAGTATGTTTGTCTCTCTTTTTCTCTCTGCTCTCTATGTTTCTCTCTGTCCCTCTGTTTCCATCTCTGTCTTGTTCTCTCTCTCTCTCTCTCTCTCACACACACACACACGCATATCAAAGAAAAAACAAAAATACTTATTATTTAACCTATTACTAGGATCATCAAAAGAGATTGGCAAGGTGTTTGTTAAAGAAATCTATATATAAAATTATTGTTAATTTTCAATAAGCAATAGAAAATGTGAGTTAAAAGGAGATGCATTTAAATTGCAAAGGGAAAATGCAAGAGATCTAAAAATATATCATATAAAAGATAGACAAGTGATACAACTCTGGAGAAAATAAAGGAAAGTCCTTTTTCATGATAGGAAAAAACATAATATTCTAAAAATATTGACCTTTAGATCCAATAAAACTTCATTAAAATCTCTCTCATTTTGTGTTTTTCATAGAATTTAACAAAAATTTTCCAAAAGGTATTTCAAATGGCCAAATAACCAGGAATCCAAGTCATTAATTTCAGAGTATCCTTCCATTTGATATCTAGCTTTATTATAAATATGGACTAATTTAGAGGAAATAGCTAATATTTTAGTTTTATATCTTAATATTTTTCCAGAGTTCAAAAGAATCAAAATATTTTCATTTTAATATTATTTACATCAAAGGAATTGTTCCTAATTAATATATTAAAAGTTAACTTAAAAAATTGTATTCCTGTTGTATGTAGCTTTAAAAGAGTATCTCATAATTTGCACTTTTAAGTTTTTATTTAAATTCCAGTTAGTTAACATATAGTGCAATATTAGTTTCAGGAGTACAATATAGTGATTCAACAATTCCATACATCACAACAAGTACACTCCTTAATCCTCATCACCCATTTAACCCATCCAGCAATTGCACTACTAAGTATTTATCCAAAGAATACAAAAATACTAATTCAAAGTGATACATATACCTAGATGTTTATAGCAGCATTATCTACAGTAACCAAATTATGGAAATAGCCCAAGTATTCAGACTGATGAATGGATAAAGAAGAGGTGGTATATATATACAATGGAATATTACACAGCCATTAAAAGAATTAAATCTTGTCATTTGCAATTACATGAATGGAACTAGAGAGTATTATGCTAAGCAAAGTAGGATTACTACATTTTAATCAAAATGGAGAGTTTTTAAAAATTTTTCCTGCTCTAATTATATTTAGTTTCCATGAAGATTTAACTAAAATTATTTACCTTGAAAGCATTTGTTCTCAAGTTTACTATAAGTAGCAGATAGCAAAGTACAATTAATTTGATTTTTTATTTTATAAAGTAAATCACACAAAGAAGCAAAGAAATTAGCACTAACATAGAAGTTAGATCCAAGATGTCTCTTTAATAATAATGAAACACACTTGCTACCTGTTCAATTTAAAATCATATCCTTGCAATTAATCAAGTATCATATAAAATCAACATAACCTTAAGAAAATACTCAGTCCCTTTGAGATAACTTTACTTCATGCATAAAGTAATATGATAATGATATTATTATTGAATTTAACTAATTTATTTTGAGATTAATTTTCCATGACAATCTGAACATTGAACATAAAAGCACATTTCTGATGCTAATAAATTCTATATAGCAATCACTATTCACATGTGATTACACAGGTACCATTCCATAATGATAGTTCTTTATTACATCACATTTAAGACATAATTCCATTTTTTTTAACTTTTTTGTTGTTGAGATATAATTGATATATTACATTGTATATGTTTAAGGTGTACAACATAGTGGTTTGATACGTACATATATTGCAATATGATTGCAACTCTTGAGTTAGCTAACACCTCTATAATGTCACATAGCTATTTTTTGTGGTAAGAACAGTTAAGATCTAGTCTTTTAGCGACGTTGAAATTTATAAGACAGTATCATTGACTATATTCACTAGAGTTGTGCATTAGGTCTTCAGAACTTATTTATCTACTAGTTGCAAATTTATATTCCTAAACAACATCTCGCCAATTTCCCCCCCTCTCAGTCCCTGGTAACCATCATTCTATCTCTATTTTTATGAGTTTAGCTTTTTTTAATTAAAGATTTGTATTTATTTATTTATTTAAGAGAGAGAGAGAACACAAGCAGGGAGAAGGAGGAGAGGGAGAAGGAGAAGCCGACTCTCCTCTGAGCAGGGAGTCTGATGTGGGACTCCATCCCAGGACCCTGGGATCATGACCTGAGCCAAAGGCAAACACTTAACTGACTGAGCCACCCAGGCACCCCAGTTCAGTTTTTTAAATCCACATGTAAGTGGTATCATAGTGTTTGTCCTTTTTTGTCTGACCTATCTCTAAGTGTCCATCAACTAGTGGATGGATAAAAAAAGATTGGTGTATACACAATGGAGTTTTATTCAGCCATGAGAAAGAGGTAAATTCTGACATTTGCAACAGCATGGATGGTCCTTGAGGGCATTATGCTAAGTGACATATAACTTTTAAAATCAGTTTGTGAGTGTACTTGAAACTTGAAACTTTTTTCTCTCAATGCCAAAAATGTAAAGATTAGACTTTCATTGATACTATATACATAATATATATTTTGATGAATTTGAATTCATACAAATTGATTATTCATAGATAGGATCATACTGTGTATATATGTGCATTTACGTATGTGTGTATAAAGCATTTGATTCCCCAATCTGCCTCAGTAAATTGGAAGTAATGCAAATGCACAATATTACAATAAAATGGGTTTTTCATCAAAGACATTCTTTTCTAACTGTGTATACAAATATGTTTTGGTCAGAGCAATTATGTAAATTTATGTAGTGAAACTATTGCATTAAGTGATTTAGTCATCAAAACACTAATTTTTGTTATCACAATATAAATATGAAATTGATTACAAATTATCCAAGTAAAGCTATTTGCAATGGAAATGTAATTGAGGTGATAAGACAAGGAAATTAATGTTGAGGTAAATGAGGTTATTTAAAACACCTTCAGTTGTGATTGCATAATTTTAAATTTTATTTTCATTTGAAGAATTTAAATATGCAACAAGATGATATTAAGATATGTGATTTTCATTTTTTGTGATATTTCTGCAATTTTAAATAAATCCATGCCCAATCAATTTCTTTTTGAGAAACATATCCAAGTCTCAATTTGTAAAGAAAATTTGCATTTTGAGTATTTGTTGCTCTAGTGTTTTTCCTCACTGGCAAGCTATATCCTGCCTTCACAGGCAGCATGACAAAAATGTAAGCACGCCCATAATCACAACTCAATATATATAATAGAGTAAAACCGAAGTGTTTTAGAATGGCCTACAAACATTATAAGTTAACCTTTTCTTACCTTTTTACTTGATTCAACCCCTTCCCCTTTTCATTAATTAATGTGCTTGCTTATCATTCATTATATATTTGCTAAATATCTACTCTATGCCATGGATGCTAGAACAAATATATCTATTGTTATTTAGAAGCACATATTGAATCACTGCCAAATGCCTCAATCCCTGAATATATCATGTTGTTTCCATACCTTAATGCATTTATTTTCTGTAGTAGCATACTCTTTACTGTTTACCACCATGGTTATTTGGCAGACATTCTATAAATTTTTCAGAACTTTGACCAGCCTTAATTACTGTGATGCTTTCTGTCACAGAGTTCAGTATTCATAGGCATGTATAATTATTTAATTTTACATATGCATCCAGTACAAATGCTTCAGGTTGCAAGTATAAAATCTACTTAAAAAAAAAAAAAATTATGAGGCTGTGGTTCTTCCATAGGGAAATATGCAATCCAAACAGTGCCTCAAACTTTTAGAGCAAAGAGAGAAAATCCCTAGCATCTGTCATTCTATTACAGTCACTGCTGCTCTTTCTCCTTACTGACACCTAATATTGCTGTTTCATGTGGTCTTCTAACATTTGGACAACAAATCAGAGCCATGCTAGAACTCAGTCCTGCAGATCCAGCTGTCAGCACGGATCAATATAGTTTAAAGGTGGGGAAAATTCACTAAAGAGGCTTCTCTCTCAGTATTATGCTCCACATAGTGTGCTCTAACCTGGGGTTTTCAGTCCATAGCTCTTAAGTTCCATATAATCTTTTAGGTAACTTTTATAGACATTGTCTTTTGAGGCCATGACACCAGAGGTTCAGTCTCTAAAGTAATTTAGATGTCCACATCTATTAGAACCAATAAAAATTTTCCCAGGTTCCAGGACCTGGGTCCCACCAGGATTTTGGCTAGTTTCCTTTTCAGCCCATGGAACACAATAGGACCTTACAACTTTTCTCCTTGTCACAAGTATTTGATTTCTCTAATGGGGCAAAACTTTGGAATACCAAAGTGTTGTCTTGGGGTGTCCATATTTACTCAACAATTTTCCTTTTGCAAGGTCAGTGCAAATGGCTCATTATTCCTGGCCTTCCATGTGGCTTATCTACTCTATCCTTCCACTTTCCCAACACACAATCTAATCTATGGTTTGGGGAAAACTTCTATAAATCTATGTTGACATGACCTTTTATAGGTGGCCAGGTTGACAGCTTTGATATAACAGAGAGCAATAAAAGACAAACTCCATCAGTGTTTAATGCAGAGAGCTCCATTTTGCTAAACATATTTTTGGTTTGTACTTAGACAATATTTTATAATAATGTCTTTATGTATCTGACAATCTTTCCCTGTGAAGTCTCTTAAGCCAGGAGCCATGTTTATTTATCACTGTATCCCAATTTATGATGATTTGGGTCATTGGGACTTAACTTTCTTTTTCTTCTATTAATATTTTATTCAATTCATGGGTAGCTAACTATTATAACTTCATTAGAAATAAAGTTGTATAACTCATGATAAAAGCTCATATTTGAAACATGCATGTCAGAATCATAGTAAGACATATGTAGGTTGAATCTCTGACTATTGATAAGATCACACATGGGGACATGTACTGAAAAAAGAGACCAAATATAGACCCCTGAAAAATGTCAACATCAGTGGGGTGGCAGAGGACATGATTCCTGTGAAAGAATAGATGTGGACAGAGGTTGAGAACCAAGAGAAAATATCAGTAATCTTGTAAACATCAAGTCTAACAATGTTTCAATAGTGGAAAATACTGCAAATTGTTAAGTAGGATCAAAGGTGTGGTTAGATTTGGCATTTACGTTGTCATTGTAAACGTTCAGAAGTATATGACAGAAGCATTGGAAAATAGAATTAGTTAAAGAATTATTGGAAATAGTGAAATAGAACAAGCAAAGAGGAATACTAGAGAAATAATTTTAGGTATTTCAAGAAGTTGAGATAATAGGAAAACAGTGGTCTCAGAATGCCTACAAAACCCAGTTTGCCATGCATGGAAGCTTTCCAAATCAAAATCCTTACCAATATGGAACAGTGTTTCATACATGGCCCTACCCATTCCCATGCTGTATCTGATTTTATCACAGGTAGGTATCTTACACCGAGATGTTGGTTCTTTTAATTGTGTAGAGAATTTGCACTTGGCTAGATTCACAAAAGAGCTTAAACAAATAGATTGTAACTTTCTTAATTTTGAATTAAGGCAGAGAGAGACTGTAATATTAGGTCACAGGCTAAAAATATGATATGTGAAGTAAAACCTGTGAGATAGCAAGCTGAAACAATATGCAGGATGGAGATGTAAGGGTACAGAAATAATGAGAAAACAGTGGATGCCTGTCAGCAAGGAGAAAAAAAAAAAAAAAAAGAAATGTTGTAAGCCATAGTAAAAATAACCCATGAGAGCATGCTGTTGAAAGGGTGGCTGCCCCTAGAGATGAGATTTCCTTATGTAGTTTTTGTCACAGCTTACTCCAATCCTTAATAATAAATTAGTTTGAAGAATTTAAGATAGTGTTTATTCCTATGTAGTTTTTGCTTTGTTTCATTTTATTTTTGTCAAAAGGGCCAAAACAAAACACATGGTAAGATTTGAATGTAGTCGAAAATTCATTCACTTTCTAGCAACAGGTATTCTTCTCATGGATGTGCTTTATCTCCTCAGTTCCAAGACTTGGAGGAAGTACCACACAAGCAATATGAAATATAAGCTATAGGTAAAGAGGAACAAGTCATAGACCTAGTTTTCAAGAAATGGGACTTTATCACAGTGACACGGTAGAAATGGTGTAAACAGAACTAAGAAACAAAGCACGAGTGGAAACAAAAAATGTTACCATAAAGTTTGATTTCCATGCCTTTTAAATTAGGACTTTATTTTATTTTGGATTCTAAACTACATTGACTCTGGTTTGAGCCCTCAGCTGGAGAACTGGAGATTATTTTCAGTTTAGAATGCACCTCAGTTCCAGGAATTATTTTATCTGTATTTGACCATTGTTGATAATGCTGTTATAAACATTGGGGTGCATGTATCCCTTTGAATCCGTGTTTCTGTATCCTTTTGGTAAATACCTACTAGTGCAATTGATGGATCATAGGGAACTTCTATTTTTAACTTTTTGAGGAACCTCCATACTGTTTTCCAAAGTGGCTGCACCAGTTTTCATTCCCACCAACAGTGCGTGAGGGTTCCCCTATCTCCACATCCTCGCCAATACCTGTTGTTTCTTGTGTTGTTAATTTTAGCCATTCTGATAGACATGAGGTGGTATCTCATAGTAGTTTTGATTTATGTTTCCCTGATGATGAGTGATGTTGAGCACCTTTACATGTGTCTGTTAGCTATCTGGATGTCTTCTTTGGAAAAATGTCTTTTCATGTTTTCCACCCATTGCTTAACTGGATTATTTGTTTTTTGGAGGTGTTGACTTTGGCAAGTTCTTTATAGATTTTGAATACTAGCCTTTTATCAGATGTGTCATTAGTAAATATACTTCCCCATTCCGTAGGCTGCTTTTCAGTTTTGTTGTTTCCTTTGCTGTGCAGAAGCTTTTTATCTTGATGAAGTCCCGATAGTTCATTTTTGTTTTTGTTTCCCTTGCTTCCAATGATGTATCTAGTAAGAAGTTGCCCCAGCTGAGGTCAAAGAGGTTTCTGCCTGTGTTCACATTTAGGTCTTTCATCCATTTTGAATTTATTTCTGTGTATGGTGTAAGAAAATGGTCTAGTTTCATTCTTCTGCATATTGCTGTCCAGTTTTCCCAACACCATTGAAGAGACTGTTTTTTTTCCACTGGATATTCTTTCCTGCTTTGTGGAAAATTAGTTGACTAGATAGTTGTGGGTCCATTTCTGGGTTTTAGATTTTGTTCCATTGATCTATGTATCTGTAAACAACAAGCTTTTAAATGAAAATATATAAAACATCTCCATAACTTTTGAGAAGGCAAGGATTTCTTAAACATGTCACAAAAGTACCAAGCACAAAAGAATAAAATTGATAAATTAGACTATATTAAAGCTATTATATTAATTAAAATACAACATAAAGACAGTAAAAACCAATAACATGCAAATATTTCAAATACATATATCCTATAAATGTCTTGTATCAGATTGTAGAGAGTACCACTTAGCAAAAGATAATCTAACTGAAGGTAAGCAAAAATCAAATGAGAATTTTACAAGGCTAAATTAGTCCATGAACAAGTATTCAACATCATTAATCACCTGGACAATGAGAATTAAACTATAATGGGATACTTTTGCGTACCCACTAGAAATGCTGAAATCAAAATGGTAGACAATGCCAAGTGCCAGTCAAGAAACTGAGCAACCCGAGCTCTCATACGTATCTGGTGAGAAATTTGTTTGACAGGTATTTTATATGCATAGCCTATGACACAGTAAGCCCATTCTTAGGCATGTCTAACAGATACATATACACGTTTATCAAAAGACAGGTAAAAGAATGCTAAAATTAGTACTTTTGTTTTAATACCAAACTGGAAATTATACAACTGTCCATGGAAAAGAATAATAGATAAGCAAATAGTTGTATATTCAGACAATGGAAAAATTTATAGCACTGAGTGAGAATGAACTATAATTGTAAGAAACAATATGGTTAATCTCACAAAAATAATGTTCAGTTAAAAAAGTCAAAGACAAAGAGCAATACAGTTTCATTATACTTACATGAAGTTCCAACAGACAACACTAATTCCATGACTTTATAAATCGAGTAGTGGGAGCTGTAATAGTTAAGAGAGGGAAGACTTGTTCTGAGATTCTGGTAACATATGAATTACATGGGTGCATTCAATTTGTAAAATTCATGATCTCTGCACTTGTGATTTGTGCATTTTTTTGCGTGCATATTGTATTTCATTAAAAATTTTAAAATGCAGGATGCCTGGGTGTCTCAGTTGGAAGAGCATGTGACTCTTGATCTCAGGATTGTGAGTTTGAGCTCAATTATGGGTGTAGAGATTACTTAAATAAACAAATAAATAAAATTTACAAAATTTAAATGTACATATATATTTTATACAGTTGTCAGTATTTATATGATTTTTTATAACAAAACTTAATAAAAGAGGGAATTGCAAACAGTTTTTGTCAGATAAGAAGAGATTACCATTGGATTTGGCAACAAATCATCAGTGACCTTGATAAAGAATATCTTACTTGTAGTGGTTGCAGATGGGTCTAACCCAAGAAAAGTAAGAAGAAAATGTGGGATGGGCAGGTTGAAGATATGATTTAAAAAACTCATATTTTCCTGTGAAGAGAAATTTGAGGAATCTTTTGAAATGCTTTTGTGTTGAGGCAGTGATTTCTAATGATAGGTGCTCTTAGTAATTTAGTATTCGAAAGAGAATGATCTAGTATAGAGCAAAAAGGTGATGATGTATGAGACAAGGTCTTATTTTGTTGGAAATGTTCTAAAAAATGCCTAAAGGAAAGGGATCTAGACCCCAGGTTGAGGTCTAGATCTATCTTTTCATTGGAGTAAGGGAACTTTAGTATAGTAACACAGTGAAAGCAAAGATTATGGATATGCTTGGGAATAGAATGGCAGTTTGGGTGGTGAAAAAAAGGAGAGTATTATAGTTGTATTTATACTGCCTTCTCTGTAATATATGACATAAGGCCATCAGTCAATAGAAGGGCTTAAATTAGGAAGGTTGAAGAGAGAAGAGAAATATGAAATTTTCATTTGAATGACTAGAAAAGCAGACATCATAATGAATTGTGGTATAGGTCCTTTTTTCCCCCTTGACCATGAATTTATGATAATACTAATCAATACAGTTTTGTGTTGCCTTTTCCCTAGTACTCATAACTGCTGAGCTGAGTTAAAATGTTGGTTGATATTTGGGTTTAAAGTGAGTTCCTGTCCTGCTTGGACAGTATAGATGAAGTATAATGTAGGGATTCTGCAAGTGACTGCTAGGAAGTAAAAAATGTAGGATCGGTATATTAGAAATGATAAAATTCAAGATCTGTAATATTAGAGTAGATGAGCTAAAATATGGGGGGGTTGGTGGTCAGAGTTTAGGATGTTTAAAGTTTACTTTCTGACATGATGCTGTTAATTGATAATGAAAAAGTCAAAAATGTAACAAGATGAGTGGTTAGAATGGATGGATGTGAGAAAAAAACAAATTTGGAAATGAGGTAGTTAAGATTATAATGGGAATAGACTAGAACAATGCTGTCCAATAGATTATTTAAGCCACATATATAATCACACATATATTTAAAATTCTTAGTAGCCACATTATAGAAAGGAAAGAGACAGACAAAATTCACTTTAAGAGGGGCGCCTGGGTGGCTTAGTTGGTTAAGCAACTGCCTTCATTCATCTCAGGTCATGATCCTGGAGTCCTGGGATTGAGTCCCACATCAGGCTCCCGGCTCAGCGGGGAACCTGCTTCTCCCTCTAACCCTTTCACCTCTCATGCTGTTTCTCACTTTCTCTCAAATAAATAAGTAAAAATCTTAAAAAAAATAAAAAATTTTCACTTTAATAATATATTTTATTTAACCCAATATATAAAAAATGTTATAATTTTTACGTTTAATTAATGTAACATTTTAATGAGATTTGTGTTTTGGTTATGTGTAGATTTGCATAGTAAATTTTTGAAACATTAAGATTTTACATTTTCCACATACTTTAATTCAAACTAGCCACATTTCAAGTTGTTAACGGCTATTTGAGGCTGGCAGCTAATGTATTGGACAACAAATAGCTAAAAATTAATAATAACACTGGAAAAGCCAAATCTGGAAATGAAATACTACATTTCTCATGAACAATAAATGAAATCACAGGGGAAATTAGGAAATATTTTGAATCGAATGACACTGAAAATATAAATATCAAAATTTGTGAAATAAATTGAAGAAGACAAACAAATGGAAAGATATCCCATGTTCATGAGTTAGACAAATTATTGTTAAAATGTCCATATTATTTAAATCCACCTATAGAATCAAAGCAATTTCTATCAAAATTCCAATGGCATGTTTTTGCAGGCATAGAAAAAGCAATCCTAAATTTCTCATGGAGGGGCACCTGGGTGGCTCAGTCAGTTAAACGTCTGCCTTCAGCTCAGGTCATGATCCCAGAGTCCTGGGATCAAGTCCCATATTGGACTCCTTGCTCTACAAGGAGACTGCTTCCCTTCTGCCTCTCTCTGTCTCTCATGAATAAATAAATTAAAAAAAAAATTCATACGGAAACACAAAACACCCCAAATAGCCAAAGCTCTTTATCCTGAGAAAGAAGAACAAAGCTGCAGGCATCACAATTCCTGATTCCAAGCTGTTCTATAAAGCTATAGTAATCAAAACAGTATGGTACTGGCATAAAAACAGAACCATAGCTAATGGAACAGAATTAAGAGCTCAGAAATAAATCCATTCATATATGATCAACTAATATTTGACAAAGGAGCCAAAAATACTCATGAAGTAAAAGGCAGTCTTTTCAGTAAATGCTGCTGGGAAAAGTGGATATTCATATGTAAAAGAATGAAACTAGACCCCTATCTTACACCACTCACAAAAGTTAATTGGAAATGGATTAAAGACTTAAATGTAAGACCAGAAACCATAAAACTCTTAGAAGAAAACACAGGAAGAAAACTCCTTGGCATGGCTCCTGACAATGATTATTTGGATAGAACATCTAAAGTACAAGCAGCAAAATAAAAAATCAACAATTGGAACTACATCAAACAAAAACTTCCATGCAGTAAAAAAAATAAATAAATAAAAAATAAAAAGCAACTTACAGAATAGAAATTATATTTAAATTCTATGCCTCATAAGGGGTTAATATCCAAAATATATAAAGAACTCATACAACTCAATAGAAAAAAAAAAAAAGTAATCCACTTAAAAAAATAGGCAAAGGACCTGAATAGACATTTTCCTGAATAAGATATTCAAGTGGCCAACAGGTACATGAAAAGGTGTTCAATATCACTAACTCATAAGGGAAATTCAAATCAAAACCATGCTATTATACTAATACACATCTGCGAATGGCTACCATCAAAAAGAAGAGATAAATACTGGCAAGAAAGTGAGGGAAAGAGAATCCTTTTGCACTGTTAGTGGGAATTCAGATTGGTGCAGCCACTATGGAAAACAGTATGGAGGTTCCTCAAAAAATTAAAAATACAGATGTAGTGAAAAGAAGGGGCACATGCACCCCAATGTTCGTAGCAATAATGTCCACAATAGCCAAACTATGGAAGGAACCAAGATGCCCTTCAACAGATGAATGGATAAAGAAGATGTGGTTCTTATATACAATGGAATATTACTCAGCCATCAGAAAGGATGAATACCCACCATTTGCATCGACATGGATGGAACTAGAAGGGATTATGCTAAGTGAAATAAGTCAAGCAGAGAAAGACAATTATCATATGGTTTCACTCATATGTGGGACATAAGGAATGGCACGGAGGACCACAGAGGAAGGGAGGGAAAACTGAATGGGAGGAGATCAGAGAGGGAGACAAACCATGAGAGACTCTGGACTCTGGGAAACAAACTGAGGGTTACAAAAGGGAGGGGCATGAGGGATGGGGTAATCCGGTGATGGGTATTAAGGAGGGCACATGTGGTGATGAGAACTGGGTGTTATAAGCAACTAATGAATCACTGAACACTACATCAAAAACCAATGAGGTACTATATGTTGACTAATTGAACATAATAATAAATTTTTTTTAAAAACTATACTTCCAGAAAAAAAGAAAAAAAATTAAAAGTAGAACTACCATACAATCCAGCAATTCTGTTTCTGGGTATGTAACTGAAGGAAACAAATCACTATATTGAAGAGATATCTGTACCCTCATGTTCATTGTAGCATTATTCACAATAGTCAAGACATGGAAATAACTTGTGTCCATCAACAGATGAATGGATAAAGGAAATGTGGGAAATATATACATAATGAAATATTATATAGCTGTAAAAAGGAAATCCTGCCATTTGTGACAACATGGATGGACCTTGAAGGCATTATGCTAAATGAAATAAGTCAAACAGAGAAAGACAAAGATATATAATCTCATTTGTGTGTGGAATCTAAAAAAACAAAATAAAAAACAAACTTAAACAAAAACAGATTAGATTTGTGGTTACCAGAGGTGGGGGGATTGGATGAAGATTGTCAAAAGGTACAAAATTCCAGTTGTAAGATTAATAACTTCTGGGAATATAATGTACATCATAATGACTATAGTTACAACTGCTGTGTGGTATATTTGAAAGCTCCTAAGAGAGTAGATCCTAAAAGTTCTCATTCCAAGGAAAAAAATTTATATGAGGAGATGAATGCTCGCTAAATTTATTACAGTAATCATTTTGCAATATATGCATATTAAGTTATTATTCAGTACACCTGAAACTTATACAGAACTGTATGTCAGTTATATCTCAATAAAACTGAAAAAAAAAAAAAAAGTGTTGGCAGGGCTGCATACCTTCTGGAGACTACAAGAGAATAGATTCCTTGCCTTTTTAGCTTCTACAAACTCCCCGCATTCCTTGGCATTGATCCCTTCCAGCAATGGCATTTCTTTTATTTTTTTTTTTAAGATTTTATTTATTTATTTGAGAGAGAGAGAGAGTGAGAGAGAGCACATGAGACGGGGAAGGGTCAGAGGGAGAAGCAGACTCCCTGCCGAGCAGGGAGCCCGATGCTGGACTCAATCCAGGGACTCCAGGATCATGACCTGAGCCGAAGGCAGTCGCTTAATCAACTGAGCCACCCAGGCGCCCCCAGCAATGGCATTTCTTTAACCTCTGCTGCTATGATCTCTTTCTCTGATTCTGACTCTCTTACCTTTCGCTTTTAAGGACTCTTAATGATTTCATTCTGCCCACCGAGGTAATCCAGGACAATATTCCTATCTCAAGATCCTTAACTTACTTACATCTTCAAAGTCTCTTTTGTCACTTAATTTTGGGGATTAAGATGTGGACATCTTTGGGGAGGCATTAGTCTACCTACCACATCAATGCTCAAACATAAGAAACTAGGGAAGAAGGAGCAAAATAAACCGAAAGTAAGCATAAAAAATAAATAATGAAAATGATAGCAGAAATTCAGTTGAGACAATTAGCAATTAACAATTCCTTCAAATGATCAACAGAATTGACAAACCTCTAGCTAGACTGATCAATAAAATTAAGAGAGAAACAATTCATCAACATCAGGAATAAAAATAGAGAATTTCAACACAGATCCTACTGACGTTAAAATGATAACAGAAAAAAGTTCTAACTGCTTAGCTGAATCGAACATTTCCTAAAAGTACAACTTACTAAGGAAAAAGAAAGGAAAAATTTGAATGTCTCTATTAAAAAATAGTGAACATTGTTGTTAAAAAAAATACAAAACCTTTCCTTACAATGATAATCCAGGCCTGCACAACTTACTATTTCACTGAATTCTATCAAATATTCAGGGAAAAATAACATCAGTAGTGCTTGTTATTTTTTTAGAAAATAGAAAAAAAGAGATCTCTGTCTAATCTGTTTTAGGAGGCCAACATAACATTAACACCAAAATCTGATAAAAATATAACATGCTAAAAATGTTACAGTAATGCAAACAAAATTATACACAGAATAAAGGACAGAAATAAGTAACCAAAATGAAAGTTAAGAATGGGTTGTTTATGTGGCTGGGCTATTTACAGTCATTTTCCTTTTGTATGTTCCTATAAACATCTTCATTTGATTTAAAGAATACTTTATTAATGGCTACATATAATTTTTAAGAGAAAACATTACAAGTCTTTTAATAAATTCAGATATTTCACAACAGAAGAACTCACATGTTTGGATAGAACAATAAAACCAACATTAACTTGACACAGGGCAGAGATAACTAACATTCAATAAAAATCTGTTAATTCCTCTATACCTCCCAGCACCCTAATTTATGTGGAGTGATATGATTAGTTTTGGCTAATAAATTCAATCTGAAATGACTTGTGTTACTGAGCCAGTATAAAGCACCCATATGGCCAAGCAGGTCTCAGTGTCTTTGTTGTGTTAACATAATACCCACAAGTTGAGACTATGGCATCACAAAGTGGAGGCAGTCCGGATGACTGAGTCTAATACTGAGCTGGCCTATACAGTTCTTCTTCTTTAGTCAAATCAGCTACCTGAACAGAGTCTCTGGTTCCTCCCTCTACTTCTGAACTTGGATAGAGCACAACACTGCAGGACATTGGGTCTGGTTTCCTTAGAGTTTGTGCAAAAGGCCAGGAGAATGACCTTCAAGCAGTGGAATTTAGGAGGTAGGATAGAGCCAGCATAGTAATCCACCAACTTTTCTCTCATTAAGTATTCCTAACTTCAGTTCCCAATACAGTTGGTCTGGAGATGTCACACATGACCAAACAATATTTTGTATCTATTTAGGCCTTGTCATGAAGTGGTGCTCAGCATGGAAATGCATCATAATTCACTTCTTACTCTTCTCTGCCTCCCATGCTTTTTCCATCGCTCTGCCTGCCCTGGGAATGCACCTTACAAATAAATCTTTAGCAAGTAATTCTTAAAGCAGTTTTTTTTTTTTTCCTAGTAAAACAGGGATAAGGTTACTGACATTGAAAAATGTTCTAGAAATATACTTTCAGGATAGGTTTTTTGAGTTGTATTGTGCAGAATGGCAATACGGTGATATTCTGGTGGTGCCTGGGGTAGTAATAACCCCTGTCAGGCAGGAGCATCACACTTACTTAAGCTTTCCTCTGTTGCTATTTGGGATGAAGCTCAAGTGGAAGGCAAGGATTAGGAGATAAAATTATACAGTTGTTAATCTGGTGGGATCCAAGGAAGTTACATGCATTTGGGACAGAAAATCTGATTAATGGGACTAAAGACAATAAAGAAAAGGTTAGACTTGAAACAATTCATTGCTAACTGACATTATGATCTGAAACCCAGAGGATATCAATAGAACCTTTGAAAATAACTTTTATCTTGTGTAGTCATAATGTAGTCATAAGGCAGACATAAGTCATAAGTGCTGATAATCAGAAAAGAATCTACCAAAAATATTAAAGAGGTGAAAAGGTAAATAAATGCATAGTCTTGACATACTTCCTACATTAAAGTAAGGACATTGATAGGAAAATAATGGGACACCAATACCTGGAATTAAGACAATTTTAGAATTTTGAAGCCTCACACTTTACTGAGGTAGTAAAGAAACACCTCTTTCTTTTCATAAGAGAAAATTGTATCTTTGTTGAAGAACATGGAATAATCTTACCTAAAGCAGGTACCTCAAAAGTTGAGGTGTAGTATTTTTTTTTTTAAAGATTTTATTTATTTATTTGACAGAGAGAGAGAGAGAGAGAGAGCAGGAACACAAGCAGGGGGAGTGGGAGAGGGAGAAGCAGGCTTTCCGCTGAGCAGGGAGCCCGATGTGGGACTCGATCCCAGGACCCTGGGATCATGACCCGAGCCAAAGGCAGACGCTTAACGACTGAGCTACCCAGGCGCCCATAACTTTTTTTTTTTAAGATTTTATTTATTTATTTGAGAGAGAGAGAGACTGAGAGAGAGAGCACATGAGAGGGGGGAGGGTCGGGAGTGTCAGAGGGAGAAGCAGACTCCCCGCCGAGCAGGGAGCCCGATGCGGGACTCGATCCAGGGACTCCAGGATCATGACCTGAGCCAAAGGCAGTCACTGAACTGACTGAGCCACCCAGGCGCCCTGAGGTGTAGTATTTTTAAGAAAAACTCCCATCACCTGTCAATGCATCCAAGTTGAAACTAGCATTCATTCTAGCAGAAAAAGAATCATGTCACAGAAAAAAAAAATAACCTAAATGCTAAAGATTTGGGAGATATATACACACACACACACACACACACATATGGGAAATATATACATATGATGCAACAATGGATGATGGAGTAATATAAACCTGAAGAGGAGAGATTTCATTGAATAAAGGAGCACTTATCTATAACTTGACATTTGATGTTTTTTCAAGTACACTTGGTGCTTGAAGCTGATCTAATATTCTGAGATGGCTTTTTAAAACCTGAATTTAACAATGGTCTACAGGAGATATTCTTAAACTTTAGTGTGCATAAGAATTATTTGGAGGTCTTATTAAAACACAAATTACTGGGGCTTCTTCCCAGAGGTTCTGATTCAGTAGGCATGGGTTCGGGCCAAAAATATGCATTTCTAACAGGACCCAGATTTTGCTTGTGCTGCTGGTTGTGGCACCATATTTTGAAAACAACAGGCCTACAGTAAAAAGAACATAGATACTAGAAATTCCTTGGAAATTTTTGTGAAAACTTCCTGGAAATTCCCAGAAGATCCATTCTATTTGAATGGGCTGATTATATATGACCTGAGAAACCACCCCCTGAAGATGATCCCCAAGAGAGCCTACAAGACAACTTCTTTAATAAAAAAGTAAGAAACATGCCAGTGATGAAAGCTCTAGAATATTTGAGAAGCTTAATAGCCCTTACTAGCAGCCAGGGTTGAGATTAAGAATGCTGCTATGGAAAGTGAGCTCTTCCGTATCTACAATGATGCAATCCTGGAAAACACAGAGGCAGAGTAGCCATACTTAAGCATTAAAGTCAGAGGGGAGATAATTCCACTTATAAGCAATATAAGAGTAGTAATCAGAATGCCATCTGATGATTGAGAGCTCTATGGTAGATGCACTTTGTTGGGCATTTAGCTGTGCTCATTCTGAAATGTCCATCCACATATATCTTCCATGGACTTTCTTTGCCACCAGCTTCCCAATCTTGTTACCTCTAAGGCCTTGGGCATCAAGCCAAACTATTACTAATCTCTTATGAATTGGTGGAGATCTGTATTGATGGCCATTTCTTACTTCAAACTAAGTAGACACCCTCTGGTACCAAAGTGGAAGTAGTAGTGTTCATCCTCATATTTTTTTCAGATATATCCCTGAGTGGGGCTCTAGTGCTTAAACTGTCCAACCTGTTCAGATTATGCAGCATAAAATGTATAGTAGTCTATAATCCACACTTAAATTTCTTCCATCTTAGTCATCTAGTCATAAGGAGCTTCCTCGGATTCCATAAGCATGGATTGAAAGAGAAGAGGCAAAACAATAGGGATAAATGTCAAAAGAGTCTGAGCCATCTGCTCATCCAACTTACTTTCACTTCTGGGTTTGCCTGAATGCATTCTCTTATAAATCATTTTCATTTGATGATATATGACTGCTGCACATGCTCCACTTTTATGGCAGGTTCAATCAGACAATGCTCAATTCATGATGGGAAGCTTAGGCCTCATGATTATTAGATCTTTTATGGTTAGACATTGTCTTTACTTAAGTCCATTAGCAAGCCAGAGTTATTTGCCAAAAGAGTAGATGCCTGCAGAATAAGGAAGATATACCAGAGTTCTGTGCTATGACTTGCCTACTGATCTTTCCAGAGGCTTCATACAACACTGATGCTTCTATTCTACTAGATCGTAAGGCTCAGGTACTAGAGCAGTTATGCTGCAGGCTAGATTTGCTACAGAGGTGTCTCTAGGTGTCCCTAGAAACTGGCAGCCTTGAAGGTGAATTTGTAGATGGGATAATATAGTCCACACAACTATGGTATATTTAGCCTCTCAGATCCAAAAAGACCTAAAATTATTGTTGTTCCTTTTTCAGGGTAAGTGACATCAGGCTCAAAATCTTGTCTCTGGTGCATTTATCTGAATATGCTCAAAATCATAGAACTCCCAGAAACTTTATTGAGGTGAAAATGCTCTTGCTTTCTTTCAGGTTTATATCCCACTGTCTATTCCATACATCTCTCATTAAAACATCTAAAGCATTGCTATTTTCTGTTCACAGGTCAAGTCAGCATAATATCATTAATATAGTGGGCTAGTATGATGCTTTGTGAAATTTCAGGATTATAGAGATCTCTCTGGAAACAATTTCTGCCTTAGACCAAAATGGAGTAACATTAATCTTATTTACCCTCTCAAAATAAACAGCTAAACTGACAAAAGCTAGAAGTGTCTGTTTTCAGATGTTAGATATCAAGCAGCCCAGTCAAGGCCCCCTGAAGAAAAGAAACAAATGACTGAGTTCTGCAATTGCCACAAATTACAGCTTGGAGAGAATTTTCTGGATGTAGCAAAGAAAGGCAGAACCCAGTCAAAGCACATCAGTAGTCTTGAGTTGAGTATATGGAATTAGAATCCATGGGAGTTCAAGGAACGTAGAGTTTGCAGAACAGAGTGTCAGAGAGTAGAGGTGTGCATTCTAAGGGAGCTCCAATGCCCTGTTACTCCACTGTGGCTGGAAGAAATTTGGTGATGGATGATTTTTTTTCTATACAAATATTTTTGAGCTTTATGCTGGGATATATTGAATCTTCTTGGAAACAGTTTGACCCCTTAACAGATTATCAGGTAGAAACAGAACAGCCTTAATCCGGGGCTTATTCTTCCTCCTGCATAGCAACCAAAACTTGGTGAAATATATGAAAGAATATATTGAACTTCATGAGAAGGACAGTAACCCTTGAGAGACAGGAAACAAATGCTGTAAGCACAAAATTGCCCAAGCTTACTGTTTGAAGAAATACAGAGTTAGGAGTAATCCCTGTCTCCACCAGTTAGAATGAAATACTTCATTATTCATGGAATATTAGGTAAAGTACTCAAAAAGAATTTTGCCTCAGTAGAGAAGAAAATTATTCCTTGAGTAAATACTGCACTAATCTCACCTAACAGAGGCTCATATTTGTCCATTTCAAATCCTTGGGCAGAAAGCCATTCACATGAATTTTATAGAATCATTTAAAACTTCCTTTTTTCCTATTTCTAATGAATATGCAAATATGGTCATAATTGATACATTATTTTCTTTTTACATTATAAAACATTTTCTTTTCACAACTCAAAACAGGACTTCTTGCTGAAACAACTTATTTACTTATACAAATATCTGAGAAAAAACATGTTTTCAGTTCAAACATTATCTAACTTTCATATATATTAAAGAAGATTACTGTTTTCAGCTACAGTTTAGTATATCTAATCATTGTAATTAGGTTATGCTGTTTTATTTGGATAATGAGCTCAAATATTTTTACTGATAATACATGAATATTGAATTAAAATGCTCTATCAAAATTTGTTAAAACTCAACTGCACTGTACCATGGCGTTTGAAATCTACTACCAACGATTGCATGTAGTCAATTAAAAAATTATATATTTAGCTTATTATTGAAAACATAAAGTATCTTCTCTTTGAAATTTTCATAGCATTTAATTAAATTTGTATATACATTCATTTGGCTTATTTTCCATTTATTTTCTAGAACTAACTTATAATATTTGTCTTGAGAGTATTATTTTATATTCTGTGTCTGTGAAAAAAAATGTATTTTCAGTGAATACAACAAATTTTTCTCTATGGTAAGGAACCATTGCTTTCTTTAATTTCTCACATTATTTATTATACCAAGATTGCATTCATTTTAATACTCTTAAATAACTACATATAGCACATGGTTAAATTAACTCTTTGGGGATATACTCAGTTGTTTTCAATTGGAGTGAGGTCCTATTATTTAAGTCATTGCATTAGGTACTACAAAGACTCAACTACAAAATCTATGGCATGTTCACTGCCATAGAGGAAGCTGAGTAAGGATGATGAAAGTAACATTGATGACTACAAAAGAAGGTAAAATACTACAGGAAAGTTATTAATAATATAGGAAGATAGCATGGAGCTGTAATTCATATAGATAGGGGATTAAGAGATAGCTTCCTAAAGTCGGCTGCATCATTTTGGAGTCTGAAGAGCTGAGGAGTATGGGGCAAAATTTCATTCCTGGGGTGCCTGGGTGTTTCAGTCTGTTGAGTGTCCAACTTCTTGATTCCAGCTCAGCTCATGATCTCAGGGTCGTGGAATCAAACCCCACGTCAGGCTCTGTACTCAGTGGGGAATCTGCTTGAGAATCTCTCCCTCTCTCTCTGCCCACCTTCCCCTCTCAAATAAATAAATAAATAAATAAATAAATAAATAAATAAATCTTTTTTTTTTTTAAACGAAATTTTCATTTCTATCAAACTTAAAGCTCAGTGGTGGGATGTTAGGTCATGAGATAGGTGGAGATGGCATCCAAGAATAATAAAGGCTCTGCTCAGAGTGAGAAAGGTGTTCACACAGGGTTTTGATCCACAGAGAGATTGCAAAGCCAATAAGCTTCTGAGAAGGTTAGCCTATACCAGAGAATCAGAACCTGCATGGGGAGAAGATGTCTTTTCCCTGGTAGTGCAACCCAATGTGGGATGTGAGTTTGACTAGGGACAGAAGAGCATTTGTGTAGGGGAGAAGGGCCCTAGTGGAGGTAGGAGATTTTTTACATAAGAATTGATTAAATGAGAAAATATATTAAATCAATGTGAGCAAGATGCCTCACTGCCAGAGACAGTAGTTAGAAACAGGGAAAATAAAATGTACTATGTGCTGCTGGACTAAAATTAGAGATCTGTATAAACTTGTGGTTTTTCAACTGACAAGTAGATATATTGATTGATAAATAGATAAATAGATGGATAAATAAAGACCTAGATGTACATATTTATTACAGTATTATACTTATATACAAGAATTGCCTAGTTCTCTCTAACAAGATGGTCTAGAAGCAGCAGCCCTTTAAATGTAATAAGCATATCAGCATACCTAGCACATAACTCTTGCCTTCTATGACATTTTTCACTAAATAAATGAGGACACCTTGGAGTAATGTCTGATCTGAGGTCTGGGCAATGAAAGTACAAAATGAGTCTAAAGCATCTTGTTCTTCCAGAAAATGAGAAAGTGTTCCAAAAAAAAAACAAAAAAAAACATGCTCAAAGAATGATACCGTATCAAAAGGACACAGAAACCAGTTGCCATTGGTCAAATCTAGGACAATTTAAGCTAAAACATAAATAGCCATCTTAAAAAGTTATAACTCATTGCATAAAATATAAAGACATAAATCTATTCTGATCTAAATAATGAACAAATTTAAGTTTAATAAGAGACAAAATATTATACAATTACATGGTGTCTTTCCACAAAATAATTGATCACAAAAGGGAAATAAGAATAACTTCATAATGGAAAAAGTATGTCAGTCTCCATCTTAATGAAGTAATTAAAGTGAACTTCATCAGTACTGGGACAAATTGAAACTGTTCACCATCTGTTGGCATGCAGTTGAGTACCCAGCATAACTGCTGTGATATTCCTGCCAAGTATACACACCCTGAATCAAATTGGAAGAAAATATCAAACACATTTAAACTGATTAGCATTCTACAAAATAAATGACCTATACACTTAAAAAGGTTATGACAGTCAAAGAAAGAATAGGACCCTATTACCTTTGTACTCTTTGTTTAATTATGTTATATTATACCTGAGAATGTTCTAAATAGTCTCTCTATATTGCCTCCTCCTTCTAAAATTCATAATTTTATGAAATCAATCTGGCAAAAGCATGGCTTTTTACATGCTAATATGATAAATCTAAAATTTCAGCATCATTATATACCATCCTGGTCCGGAACTTGCCCCACTACCTTCTCTAGCTTCTACTTCTTGCTTACAAGAAAATTATTTCAAATCAAATTACTTTCTGATTATCAAATAGAACTCTATTTCATTTCATTCATTTTTTTTCTGTGAAAATATTCTTCAGGACTACCTCATCTTTTGTCTTCTTTATGAATTTTTTTTGATTCCTTAGATGAATATAGCTTCTTATTTCTGCAAACTCATATTGATTATATTTAAATAAATCAACCCTGTGTTTTTGATATGTATAAACAAGTATTTTTCCCAATTTTATGTATATTCCTTATTAGTAGAAATTCTATTTTATCTTCCACACTAATTAGCAAAAATTAGGTGCTCAAGAAATTATTGAAATTGTGAATTATTGCTGTTCACATACTTGATTGAGAAAAGTCATTGAGCATGTAAACATAGCTAAATATGAAACTGACATATGATACTTTATATAAAGAGACTCCTGCTATTTGGATAAGCACTGGTAATATTCCTTATATTTTAAAATACAAAGCTAAGTGAGAATTTTTTTTTTTTTTTTTTTTTAGTAGACTCCACACCCAGCATGGAGCCCAGCACAGGGCTTGAACTCACAACCCTGAGATCGAGACCTGAGTTGAGATCAAGAGTTGGAAGCTTAACTGACTGAGCCATCCATGCACCCTGAGAATTTTATTTATAAATTAACTTCAAAGTTGGATTTACTTGTTCCATACCTTCTAGCACCAAAGAGTTAATACCCTATGCTATTCTTTCAAGGCATAATAAATGCAATAGATTATCAGTGAGTTCTGCATGACCAGAGTCATGAGTAATGCAGTAAAATAAAGGGCTGAACTTTATGTCTTCACATTTTATCTTTGGAAGTTGCTGAGATAGGGAAATCAGAATAGACTCTAGAAGCCTCAAAATCCATCTCCTAATGAATAAATTTTATCTTCCTTATAAATCCATAGACCTCTATATTAATAAACATATTAATATTTATCACTTCAATGTCAGTGTCATTCAGCCATTCATTCATTCATTCATTCAATAAATATTTATTGAGCACTACCCGGTCATGGTACTGTTCTAGGTCCTGAGGATATAGTGGTGAAGAAAAAGGACACCTACTCTGCCATCATTGAGTTTATATTCTATAATGGGAGAAAGGCATTGATCAAATGAAAAAAAATAGTATAATTTACTGAGGTGATAATGTTATGAAGAAAAACTAAAGCAGATTCTACAATTACAAAATACATATTTTTTAAACTAAGATAATTGTGAAAGTCTCTATGGTCAGGAGACATTTGAGCTAAGATCTGAATGAACTGAGAGGCAGTGTGCCATGTGAACATAGAAGGGAAGAGATAACCACTCTTTTCCTTGTTTAAACAACTGTCTTCAGTACCACTCCTTCACACTCTGCCGTCATTTGCATTTGATATTACAAATATCTTGAACTACCGCAACATATGTTAACATGAGACTTCATGCTTCTAGGCTTTTAAATGGGATATTTCGCTTTTGTGGATACCCCTTCAACTCCCAGTTTTACCAAAATTCTAATATCCAGCCTTAAACACGCACACCCATGCAACTAACATATAAACAAAAAATAAGCAGTATAGGGGTCCCACTGCAGTCAGTACCATACCAAGGTTACCATTATCTTCACTTCCTACACCATAAGTTAGTTTTGCATGTTGTTAAACTTAAATGAATGGAATCATACAGCATCACTCTATTGTGCCTGTATTTTTTTAAGCTAAATATTATGTGTCTCTGATTTGTCTGTGTTACTGTGTGGTGTTAGTGTATAGCTTATATACCCTTATGGTTATTTGTCCCACATATGAATTTTTAAATAGGATTTCTACATCAAAGATTTTATGCTCATGAGAAAGAATATATCATGATTATTTTTTCTTGTCTCTTTTTGTGTCTCCTTTTGTCGCATTTTACAATTAGGCTTACTGTGAGGCTTAAAACAGCCTTTTAAAATAATGTTGAGTAACTTCCTTTCTTTTTCTATTCTCCAGAACACTATAGCATGAGTATCTGCTGGGTTGGAATGGTGACTGGCTAACAGAAAGCTATTGATAAAACATGTATTCTACTTAGAGATAATTATATGTTTTATTTGGCATACTGCATGAAAAATCTGATTTAACCTTTGCAAATGCTCATCTGGTAGCAGGTAGTTTCAAAATTACTACCCTTAAAATCAATTTGAACTATATTTTTAGAATCTCTGATATTTCACTATACAGTCATTTCTCAAGCTTGCTTTGTAATGTTGAGGAAATATTGATGTCGATGTATTTTTGTTGAACATATTCCTCTTACTCATAATAACAACTAAGGAATCTTTCTTAAGAAAAAACAATCAAGCAAATATTCCTGGCCATTTATTAAATAAATAATAACATTACTAGTGATGTTTAGGTGAATTTTCACAGATATTTGAATTATCAGAGCTGTCTTTTTATACTATCTGGTCTATCTTAAAAGACTTATTTAGCTGCTATAAATTCAAATATACCTTTTCTTTTTTTGACGAGGATTTTTATTCAGGTTTTAACTTAGACATCACTTTCTTCAGAGATCTTCCAAGACCACCCTAGCTATATCAGCACCATTAACTCCCTACTACAAAATACGATTTTATCTTTGTCACTAACCTTATCAACAACTGCCATTAACTTATCAACTCATTGGCCTGGCAAGATGGGATCCTCAAGAGCAGTGCCAGGCCCCAGGAGGAGCTCTTTGACCAGTTGATGGCTGTGTACTAATGGGGGGTTTCCAAAAGCCAGTAGTTACATGAATTTCTTGTTTATATTCCTGTGGTGGTGTTTATTTTTGTCTTTTATTTAATTCCACTATGGTTTACATACAGTGTTATATTAGCTTCAGGTGTACAATATAATGATCCAACAATTCTATATAATACTCAATGCTCATCATGATAAGTGTACTCTTAATCTCCTTCACCTAGATCACTGATCCCCCCTCCCCCTGGTAACAGTTTGTTCTCTATAGTTAAGAGTCTGTTTTTTGGTTTCTCTTTTTTTTTCTTTCTTTTTTTTTTTTTTTAAGATTTTATTTATTTATCTGAGAGAGAGAGAGAACACGAGCGAGGGTGTGGGTGTAGAGAGAGAAGCGGACTCCCTGCTGATCAGGGAGCCAGACCCAGGGCTCCATCTGGGGCTCTGGGATCATGACCTGAGCCAAAGGCAAACACTTAACCACTTAACCGACTGAGGCTTCCAAGCATCCCTCTTTTTTTTCTCTATTAATTATTTTTTTTTAAGATTTTATTTATTTATTTGACAGAGACATAGCGAGAGAGGGAACACAAGCAGAGGGAGTGGGAGAGGGAGAAGCAGGCTTCCTACAGAGCAGGGAGCATGATGTGGGGCTCGATCCCAGGACCCCGGGATCATGACCTGAGCCGAAGGCAGACACTTAATGACTGAGCCACCCAGGCACCCCAATTTATTTTGTTTCTTAAATTACACATATGAGTGAAATCATAGTATTTGTCTTTCTCTGACTTATTTCATATAACATTATATTTTCTAGATCTATCCATATAAAGATTTCATTCTTTTTTATGGCTAAGAAATAGTCCTCCATATATATGTATATCTACATACCATATCTTTATTCATTCATCTATTGATGGGCACTTGGGCTCCTTCCTTAATTTGGCTAATGTAAATAATTCTGCAACAAACATACGGGTGCATATATCCTTTTGAATTAGTGTTTTTGTATTCTTTGGGTAAATACCCAGGAACAGAATTATTAGGTCATATGGTATTTGGGAACCTCCATACTGTTTTCCACAGAAGCTGTACTAATTTGCATTCCCACCAACAGCGCACAAAGGTTCCCTTTTCTCCACATCCTCACCATCACTTGTTGTTTCTTGTGTTTTTTATTTTAGCCATTCTGACAGGTGTGAGGTTATATCTCATTGTGGTTTTGATTTCCATTTCCCTAATGATGAGTGATGTTGAGAATCTTTTCATGTGTCTGTTGGCCATCTGTATGTCTTCTTTGGAGAAATGTCTGTTCATGTCTTCTGCTCATTTTTTAATTGGATTATTTGTTTTTTGGATGTTGAGTTGTATAAGTTCTTTATATATTTGGACACTAACCTTTTATCAGAGATGTCATTTGCAAATATCTCCTCCCATTCAGTAGGTTGTCTTTTTGTTTTGTTGATTGTTTCCTTTGCTGTGCTTTTTATGTGCTTTTTATTTTGATATAGTCCCAATAGTTAGTTTGCTTTTTTTTCCCTTGCTGCAGGAGACATATCTAGAAAAATGTTGCTGTGTTGATGTCAGAGAAATTACTGCCTTTGCTCACTTCTAGAATTTTTGTGATTTCAGGTCACACATTTAAATTTTTAATCCATTTGAGTTTAATTTTTATTTATGGTCAAGAAAGTGGTCCAGTTTCATTCTTTTGCATATAATTGTTTAGATTTGCCAACACCATTTGTTGAAGAGACTGTCTTTTTCTCATTGCTTATTCTTGACTACTTTGTTGAAGATTAATTGACCATATAATTGTGGGTTTGTTTCTGGGCTCTCTACTCTGTTCCATTGGTTTATGTGTCTGTTTTTGTGCCAGTACCATACTGTTTTGATTACTGTAGCTTTGTAGTATATCTTGAAGTCTGGGACAGTGACACTTCCACTTTTATTCTTCTTTTTCAAGATTGGTTTGGCTACTCAGGGTCTTTTGCAGTTCCATACAAATTTTGGGATTATTTGTTCTAGTTCTCTGAAAATGCTTTTGGTATTTTGATAGGGATTGCATTAAATCTGTAGATTGCTTTGGGTAGTATGAACATTTTAACAATATTTGTTCTTCCAGTCCATGAGCATGGGATGTTTCTCCATTTCTTTGTGTCATCCTCAATTTCTTCATTGTTTCATAGTTTTCAGAGAACATATCTTTCACCTCATTGGTTAAATTTATTCCTAGGTATTTTATTATTTTTGATGTAATTGTAAATGAGATTGTTTTCTTAATTTCCCTTTCTGCTATTTCATTATTAGTGTATTGAAATGCAGTGTATTGAAATGCAGTGGATTTCTGTATATTTGTTTTTATACTTCAAGTATTGGCTCTGGGCTCATTCCCACAGGTGTCTGTCTAGGCTGGGGGTATGGAGAAGAAAATGACATCTGCCAGCCCTTTTGTTCTTGGAGAAGTCTCCCAAGGATCCCTGCCGCTCCAGCCCAGTCTCTGAGATTAGAAAACAAATCTCCCTTGCATATATTTCAGGCATTTTTCAAACTGCTGCTTCTATGCTGTATCTCAGGGGGGGCTATTCGTTGTGCTGTCTCTTCAATGGTAAGGACTTTAATGGCCAGGCTCTCCCAAAGCTGAGCCTGCAGATTTTTAAAGTTCCAGGTGTTAAGCCCCTCTGAGTGGAGGAACTGGCAAAATTCAGCCCCTCCGGTTTTCAAACCACATGTTGTGAGGATTTGTCTTACCTGTGTGGGTTCCCTGTGCCTGGGGTGCCTGGTGTAAAGGTGTGTTTCACTCACTTCTCGGTGCCCACAGTGTCCTTCCCTCCCATGGACAGTCTGTAAGTCAGTTTAGCTCCTGACTGCATCTCTGCCCTTTCTATCTTTTAGATGTGGCCTCTTCTCTACATTTAGCAGTGGAGAGTCTTTCTGCCAATGTTTAAGTCATTTTCTGGGTTATTTACACTGATGTGGATGTTATCTAGTTGTATCCATGGGATGACGTGAGCTTAGGATCTTCCTACACTGCCCTCTTCCTTGGAAGTCTCAAATATATTTTGATGTTTGGCAAGTCATTAGAAGAAATGGAGGGATGCCTGGGTGGCTCAGTCAGTTAAGCACCTGTCTTCAGCTCAGATCACGATCCCAGAGTCCTGGGATCGGAGTCCCGCATTTGTCTCTTTGTGCAGCAGGGAGCCTGCTTCTCCCTCTGTCTGCCATTCCCCCAGTTTGTGTGCACTCTCTCTCTGACAAATAAATAAATAAAATCTTTTTTTTTAAAATGGAAATTTTCTTATACACATTTTTCATTTAAATATTAGATTCTATCAGTGGTTTTGCATTTAGACTATCAAATGATTGAATCTAAGAAATAAAAATTAAAATATACTCTTAGTAGGCCAAAAATTTTTAATAAATGAAGACTTAGTGTTCACAATACATACAAAATAAAAGGTCAAATGACAGATATTTAGGTTTTGCCTGATATGTGACACATTGTTTTAAATTTTTCATTTACTTATTACTGTTTATGAATTTGTGACTTAAAATAATTATTTCATTTATTTTCATGGTTGTGTAATGGTAAATTTCCAAGTTCCTTAAGCTTTTTATTTATTCTTTATATTGTTTATTTTATATTCTTTATTTTATGTTTTATTTCATATTCTTACTATTGATGATGATTTTCTCTTCATTACAAAGCTAGAATGGAATGTTGATGAGCCAATAATCAAATCTAATTTAGAAAGTTATTATGGAAGTGATTGACATCTATTTCAAATTTTGCTTAAAATCAAAGTTTTACAGCTGCCTTGAAAACATGACTTAAATATGAGTTATAATTTACATTTTATGATTTGCCATAACATATATCAACTCAAAACAATGAAATTTTGGACACAATACTTATGAGAACATATTTTAACAATTCTTTATATCATCAATTATTATTGATGATAATAAAACTGACACTAATTAACACTGACATAAAATAGAAAATTAATTGGTGAACACTACAAATTAGCTTCAAAACATTACGCATTGTCCAAATGCATGGCTAATTAGTTGATAAAATTCGGCAACTATGTAAAATATATTTCAAAACAGTATTGAATTAAGGGGCACAAACAATGAAGCCAAAGTGAAAAATATTTAGCATCTATCAATAAAAATGCAAAGCAATACAAATTTGTGATTTTAAGTTTTATAATAGCCACAGTTTTAAAAAATCTAAAAAATAAGTGAAATTAGTTATAATAATCTATTTAACCAGCTATACCCCAAATATTTTTATCTCCATGCTTAATTAAAATAAAATTATTAGTGAAATTTTTTTTGTAATAAGTCTTCAAAGCCTCGTGTTTATTTTACAATTATAGTACATCTCAATTTCGATTTGTCCTATTTCAAGTATTCAAGAGTCACATGTGGCCAATACCACTGTATTAGAGAGTGCAGATATAAAACACGGGTCCTTACATTGTCAGCTTCAGGCTTTGAAAATCCTGATTCTGTGAATGGTTGGCAGCTGTATTGTGACTAAGGAACTTAGACATTTAAGGCAGGTCTTAGCTTCATGAGGGAGGTAAAATATGAAAAATATGTGTGTGTGTATGTATGCACATGCATATCTACATGTATACATATGTATATACATACATAATGTAATGTTCTCTTATCTTCCCCATTTAATATGAGGATTCTAAAGCTTAAAGAAAACAAAAATTACCCAATGTCACATATTTAATCATTTTCAGAGCCTCTCATGCCATTTTCTAAATATTTCCTTTAAAGCCCACATTTTTTTCCAAATGATTTGATTTGATTTTTTTAAGACAATGCTGTTTTTCTTTTTATTATGTTATGTTAGTCACCATACAGTACATCATTAGTTTTTGATGTAGTGTTCCATGATTCATTGTTTGTGTATAACACCCAGTGCCTACATTTTAAATCACTGAATAAATTATCATGTCACCTAAGAATCTTATTTAAGACGAAAATGCTGGATAGAGGTCACATCACTTAACTGGGTCATTCTTTTTTCTTGAAGGAAATAAAGAATGTCATATAAACCTTATTGATTATGCTAAATAATTTTCTGATATATATTTGCTTTCATCTTCTGGTTTGCTTTTATTTAGTTATGATATTTATTTCAATGTTAATGAAGTCAAATAACTTGAAATAATTTTATTAAATTTACTCTCAGGGGATGTTAGAAGGTATCATGTTTTACATTTCTGATTCCACAGCCTAATGATTTGTATATTTTATAATAAGTTTAATGATATAAAGATAATACCAGAAATATTGTGTATAAGTCTGTGTGTAAAGGTATATTCTTCAAAATGTAGTTGCATATAAACAATGTACATTTACATAAGTTGGTAGAATTTAAAATAGAAATTAATGTAAGCTGATTTATAAGGAAGAGTACCATTATCAATACCAGATATTTAAAGCACAGATCAGGCTGCTATTCTGCTGTATATTGGGTAGTGGGATTATAACTAGATCAGGCATTTGATAAACACATGAGCAGATCTATAAAAGCAAGTCATGTTAATAAGTTTTTCTTGCTTAATTTGAAGATAATTTTTAAGGTTAAGCCCTCTGGGAAAAATCCCTTGATATTTTCTTTAAAAAATGCATTCTTAAATAGATATGAAAATGTTAAAATATTCATTTTAATATGAGCCTGGGAAATAGATCTTTTAGAATGAGTTCTCTGTTAGCTTTTAAAATGGTCTTGAATTATTTAATGTATTTCTAAGATCTTCAGTGAATCATAGCATGATAATTTTTTTATGAGTTCAGTCATCACAATGGTAGAATTTTAAGGTTTTTAAAATTCATTTCCTTTTTACTTTGAAGGCGAATAAAATAACTCTTCAGCTCATGTAGACCTAGTTTCCCTAAATTGATGGGGATATGTAATGAGAACTATAATGTCTGATGTTGCAGTTTTTTGTATAAGTATGAAGTTATGATATGTTCAATATAAAATTTATATATTTCCTGGTTTCTGTTTCTGCTGAGGCATCAAAACTCAAAAAATAGAGGGGAGGGTCTGAACTGCTAGGAGATTTATGTAAAACTAGACAAGAAACCATCTCAAAACAGTCTGATCATTGCAAACCTCAAGGAAATATAAAAGGATGGTAAGGAATTGATCAGAAACTTAGTAATTGGGAGTTCTTTGTATAGCACTGGACTTGGAAATTGTGCTTTCCCTCTCATCCTTCAAGTTACATCAAAGGATTTTCAAGATTTCTATTCAGAAACTCTAGTATGTGGTCACCAGAACTCAGGGGAGGGTGAAAACACAGGGACTAATACCCGAGCCTTTAGTGATTTAAACAAATGAACAAACAAACAAACATCCTAAAGCTAAGAGGCAGATTGGAATGATCTGTGGTGAAAGGAAGTAGTTTAAAATTATATTGCAGTGGTGAGATAAGATTCATTTTCCAAATGGATCTGTGGAATGGAGCCAGTCATGATTAGACAGACTTGATCCAAGAGGCTCACTGTAGTGTGATTGTGTGTGTGTGTGTGTGTGTGTGCATGCTCTTGCATGTGTTGCAGAGAATTGTTCTTGGGACTTCAGGAGTGGAAATTTTTCAATGTAACTTTTGTATTTTTGCCATACCCAGAATGAACTAATGTTAGATTATACCCACAACAGCCATAACACTTTAGCCACTTTACCTAATTCCTCTCTTCATTGACCCTAACTTTGTACAATTTTTTTTAAAGATTTTATTTATTTATTTGAGAGAGAGAGAGAATGAGAGAGAGAGAACACCTGAGAGGGGATAGGGTCAGAGGATGAAGCAGACTCCCTGCCGAGCAGGAAGCCCGATGCGGGACTCGATCCCGGGACTCCAGGATCATGACCTGAGCCGAAGGCAGTTGCTTAACCAACTGAGCCACCCAGGCGCCCAACTTTGTACAATTTCAAATTCATACCTTGTTGTGAGTGAAAGAAAAGAATACTATGTTTCCACCTGTCAGGAGCTCAGCTGTTTGGAAAGGAGAGAGAGCAAGCTGAGTTGCCAGGTGTCAGAGTAGCTGATTAAAGCAACAAACCAAAAATGATAGAGTTAAGTCTAATCGCTTACTGATATGGTATAAGCAAGAGTCTAAAACTTAAGAAAGCCCCAATTCATCCTGTTCTATTTTCCTGCATGGAATGGTGCTGAGGTGGAGGGCCAGATGGATCAGCACAAGCATGGGGGTGGTAGTCCTACTGTTGAGGGAACCCTGAGCAAAAGGCTCCAGCAGTTTTATGGACCCTGAGCTTGGGAGGAGTATGAAGGGAAGGGCAGGCGTAGAAAAATACTGGGGTCTGAGTGAGACTGGGGAAAAGAGTGGCCTCAGTGAGGGGACAGATCTCTGCAAAGGCCTCAGATAAAGGTACGTAGAAATGCACATGCCTGGGTCAGGAATGTAAATATGTAAAGAGAATGACTGGCCAGAGGGGTGTCCATCGTCCTTAACTATAACTCTTTTCAGAAACTGCAATGTCTTGGCTGTGCACTGAGTCTGGTACAGGGAAGGCAGCTCTCTCCCAAGAGGAGAGATAAAGACTTTGTTATTATCTGTGATCTGTCCTGAAAAGTTATACATAGGTTTTTAAAGGGGAGCCAGACTCCTCTTCTTTTCAAATTAAAGGTTTACACATCCAAAATAGATCATAAATGAGAGAGGATTAATCCTTATTTGGATAGGACATTGATGTTTTGGGCGCCTGGGTGGCTCAGTTGGTTAAGCGACTGCCTTCGGCTCAGGTCATGATCCTGGAGTCCCAGGATCGAGTCCCACATCGGGCTCCCTGCTCAGCGGGGGGTCTGCTTCTCCCTCTGACCCTCTTCCCTCTCATGCTCTCTCAAATAAATAAATAAAATATTTTAAAAAAAGGCATTGATGTTTTGTTATCAAAGTGAACTGGAAATTTGTTCCTTAATATTTCTATAAAAGTTATAAAATAGATGTGGACTCAGAGTCTGGAAAGAAAAGACATCAGTAAGAATATATAAAGTTTTTTTCTGACTGAATGCTACTAGCCCATCTCAGTCAATACACAAATTATACATAGGTATATATTAAGATATTTCCCATTTAATGTTTTTCTTAATATAAAAACAGTGTATGTTTGGCATAAGAATCTACCTAATAAAAAATGTAAGGTATAATTGAATTGTCAGTTATACCATTGTAACAAGAGAGCATGTCCTCAATTTCCTCTTTGCTCATGCAAGCATGTATAAGCCTATATAAAAAATATGTTTCTATTTATTGGTATATTTGTCTTTTTTTTTAATTTACCAAAAGAATCCTATAACTTTTTCTAATACTCTACTTCCTTAGTACGTGCTGTATCTTTAAAATTAAATGAGCTTCTAGTGAAAACAAACCATGTACGTTTTTGTTAGTTCCAAGCATAGGGATAACTGAGGTTGAATCAGTGCCTACAAGGCACCTAAAGATGAATGTTGATGCTATTATTATTAATTTTTTTATTTCCTGTATGTGCCTAGTTGGTTTAGAAAGCAACCACAAAAACAAACAAACAAACAAACAAAGTCATCTAGTAATTTGCAGAGGATACAACTGAGTATTCAGGTGCCGAACCCAGTGAGAAAGCAGAGAACCCTCCTTTTCCTTGAGAGCCAGATGAGGAGTGTTCCTCATAAGGTACCCAGTAGGTGCCCTTGAATAAGACTCAACCAGAGGTATCAGTGAAGTTCTGTAGGACAGACAGAAAGGCAGGAAACAATTCAACTGTTACTCTGAGACTAGATAAACTTTCCACTACATCCAGTCATTATTGCAGACTGGAAAAAGCAGAGAAATTCCTTTTGAATGGAGTAGAATGAGGTTTGATGACAACTTTGAATTTTTAATTCACTGAGTATATCCAAAAATTGAATGTATTAAATTTAAAGAAAATGGTTTATGTTAGAAAATGCTAATCTACTTTTAATTGACAAAATTTTTAAAAATTGTGTTCTGTTAAGAGTGGGCATGAGCCCTCGGGAACTTTGAGCTTTGTTATAAATAATAAAGAAAGCTACATATTTTTTGTATATTTGAACAGAAGAGTAAACATTTCGTCTTGACTCTAGAAGTGAGATAAACAATTCAAGAAATTATCATTGAGGCAGAATGGAAATTAGATAAGCCATAAGCATATATATAAATAATAGGAGATACAAAATTAGGGTATGAAATAGAAAGAATCTAGACGTTAGAGGGGTTATCTCAGCTTCTTTCATGATATGACATTAATCTCTGTAGTTTAAATAAAAAATATAGTTTAAGTTAATGAAACAGAATTGACCTTAAATTCCTAATAGTATTCCAGTATTTTCTCCTTAACTTTCCTTAGAGAAGGATTTAAGAAACCAACACTGCTTGTGGAGTTTCAGCAATAGTTTCAGCAATTCCTTCTTTTCAGTTCTTTTACCATTAAAAGTGAAATGTAATATTTTATTAAATAGGGACATGGATGTGGAGTTCACACACATACATACATGTATCTATGTACCACATATCTGTGATTTCTCTCTGTATATATAATCATGTATATAATCATAAGTGAGAAGGATAATACTATCCTGCCCATCCTGCCCATCACCTACTCCCACCGGGCAGCTCAGTGGTGTTTAGTCCACAGAAACTAGCCCAGAACCTTGAGTGGGCCCCTGAGAGAGCCAGGTGGCTTGGGGCTCCCCTGGTAGTTTCTGTCTGTTCCAGATCTCCAAGTGGGCAATGGCTCTAGGCCAAGACTTGAGTCTAGCCTCTAGGATGAGACCCCAGAGCCACAGTCAGAGGACTGTGCTGCCTGTCTCATAAGGTTTCTGTGGAGCTGGATTTTCTCTGCTGCAAACATACCCAGCATCTCTCTCTCCTTTTATTCCTGGATGGTGGACTCCTCATGGAGCTCTAAGCAGGCTGTAGTTTGATTCTGGCAATAAAAAGATTCTGGATGCTATAAAAAAAAATAGCCAGTTAATTTACCTGAACTTTTTTCTAAGGGACCAAGTGTTTATTCAGGGACTTATAATCTGGTCGACCCAAGTATTGTCAAACTTGATCAAACTTGGAAAAGGGACATTTTAAATTGACCCTACATGGACAGTTGAATTTCAGAATATCTCTTCTTTGAGAAAAAAAATTAAGAAGTTCCAATAGGTGCTAACTTGTCTGCCACTTATAATCCTGTATGTAAATCTGAAGCTGCCTCAACTTTAGAAATGTTCAATGACAAGCAGATTAAGTCAGCAGAAATGTCAAAAATGACAACTTGCATCTGGGGTGTATGGATTCTCAGCAATCATCAAGACGTCTCCAATTTGTCAAATACAGACTAATAGGAGTAACAGAAAAACATATAGTACTGCAAGTATAAGAAATGGACATTTCAGGAATAACTCAGCAAGCTAGTGCACAAATTTAGTTATACACTTAGGAATGGCTAACTATGGTGTTTTTCAAAGGCATCTTTTTATTTTATGCTAAATATGTTCCTGGATTGAAAATTAGGACTTGCATAGGCCCAGTGTTTCTGAAATGAGAAATTAAAACATGCATCAAAAGAATTTAGAGAATTTGTATACATAAATAAAACAAATATTTAGATCCTTCATTAAAAAAATAAAACTTTCCTATTTCCAGAATATCTCAGAGCACGCTGACCTATTTCAATTCTTGTAAATTATATTCTCTGTTCCCCACCCCCCACTCCAAAAAAAGACATACTTATGGGCTTATGGGGCCTGTGACAATAGAATTGTTTTCTTATCCAGAAGAACTGTGAGTGAAGAACTAGAACATGAAATATGCTACCAAGTTGATTGAAGGTATCTCTTATTTAAAAATATGTTTTTACTCAGTATTTTAATAACATATAAGATATACTCAAAGGATTATTTTGCCTTTCATCTAGCATTATATATTTATTTTATTAATATTATAAAAAACCTCTGTGAAGAAAGTTTCTTTGAGGAAAAAAGAAATAATACTGCTGATAAATTTACATATAAATCTGAAAAATGTTAAACTTTGAATTAATAAAGTGTCACTGATTTAATACTGCTTGACAAGAATTATTTGACATATGAATGGTCTAGGTTGTCTTCTGATATAACAAAATCCATTTATTTCAGAGTCAATCACGAATTAGTTAATGTACACTTTTTCATCATCAACCTATTAAAAATTATATAGGAGACTATTTGCAGTGGCTTTTAATTCTTCTCAGATGACTTTTGTGAAGCAGAAGAAAACTACCTCTCCAAGTCTTTTGTTTAGGTGAAGGCTCATTCAATCTCTCAGCTCCTCAACCTTGTTAATGCACCCATGGTAAATGGAATAATAGAATCATTTATTTTTGCCCAACTTTATCTTCACATGTGATTTAATCAAGTACTTTCAAGACTGCAACTGTTTCCAGAAGACTTTTTAAAAAGCAAGTTATTTTTCCCTGTTATATTATGTCTCAAATAATTGTCTTATTTTCAAACTAGAGAAAATATATTTTGATTTTTTAAAGAAAAATGCCCAAATACACATGATTTACAGTCAGAAGAGTGAGAAATGTATTTCCTTGATTGATTTCCTACTTTAGAGAATGTAATTTTGTATTTTAAAACAGATGTTGGAGCATACTCTTAACTTGCTTTATATTAAGTACAATCTTTATCTGGTCTCTAACTTCAATAGAAAGAATGACAACAAAATACTATTTTGTATTTTATGGAAAGTTTGGCTATAATGCTAGTTTTTTTTTCTTTCAAACATATATACAAATAATTGACAGATATGCTGTGTGATAACATTATAGAATAAAACTCCATGCATATCTCAGTAATTTACCTATGGCCATTATCACAGAAGTGAACTAGTATGCATTTTACTGTATATGTGAAGTATAGGAACTTCGTACATTCAGTATATCTTGTGTAATGAAAAGCCTAAACCTCACTTTGTTTTTAATACACACTTTTCCTTTCTTCAGCTTTATTTCTGCAAATGTGAGAATGAATGGAAGGAAATTTACTCCTTTTAGAAATGTTTTAGACTGAACTTTGGTATGGTAAGGTGTAGTACAACATATTTATAAAATATATATCAAAAACCCTGGTTAAACTTGAAGAAATATAAAATTAAACTTTATTAATACTTACAAGTTTTAAAATCTTTCTTTGCCAACCTAAACACTCATATCATTAATGAAAGATACAGTAGGTTCTCTTATATTCATATAATTTCCTCATTTCTGAATGATATCAATATCAGTCTCATGTGGAAATGCTCTCCAGTATCTGTAAAACAATGGCTATTTGCGCCTCATGATTCACTGTCTCCTAGAATCTACGCATATGTGTTCAATCCTAGCAACACCAAAATGTTGCCTCCTTCAAATAACCCTGGCCAGTGATGACGGGCTAAGTAGCACACCATTAAGAGGCAGCACAGGGATAGCATCAGATATAATCCAATCAGAAAACCTAAAAACACTTAGCAAGAACTATTTTCAGTGTACTCCCATTTGCAGACTCTGCACCTCTGAATATTAGGGAGCCTGATGTGCTCAATATTTGAAAACATATTCCATTCACTCTTTCTTTCTCTTCCCAACCTTCAACTCCTCTAGTACCTGATGCCCTTCATTATTTTAACCCTCCATCCTTTTTTTTTCTTATGCCCCTTTAGATTTTCATTATGATTGGTAGGGTACTGCACAGTCCTCTTCCCAAGAAACAGCACATACAACTTGAACAGGAAGCATTCTTCCTAAGACTTTTGCTTCATTAACCATTTTACAAAAAAAATATTGTATTCTCTTTATACTTATGATTATATGGGACTACTGGTGCTGATAAGTACTGCCTATTCTTAATAGTTTAAATTTTCCTTAGGGGCACCTGGGTGGCTCAGTCATTAAGTGTCTGCCTTTGGCTCAGGTCATGATCCCAGGTCCTGGGATGGAGCTGAGCATCGGGCTCCCCCTCTCCTACTCCCCCTGCTTGTGTCCCCTCTCTCACTGTCTCTCTCTGTCACATAAATAAATAAAATATTTAAATAGGATTTTTTTTGAGATTTTATTTATTTATTTGAGAAAGCGAGAATGAGAGAGAGAGCACATGAGAGGGGGGAGGGTCAGAGGGAGAAGCAGACTCCCTGCTGAGCAGGGAGCCCGATGTGGGACTCAATCCCAGGACTCCAGGATCATGACCTGAGCCGAAGGCAGTCGCTTAAACAACTGAGCCACCCAGGTGCCCCAATAAATAAAATATTTAAACAAAACAAAACAAAAACAAATTTTTCTTTATCATCCGAATCACCCTTGATATACACCTTTCTAATTCAACAGGTAGTTACAGAACTAGAATTTGAGTTCTACAAGGCCAGGGCCTTTCCTGTATTGTTTACTGATCCAAGCTCCTGGAATACTTCCTGGCACATAGCAGTCAGTAAATAAATATTTGTTGATTAAACAAATGATTGAAAGTAGAATTTATATTCATGGTAAGATATATAGTAAATACAAGCAGAATTGCTATATATGGCTATGCAAATCTCAGAATTTCTATTTGACTATTTATAGATTTCCAAATAATTATGCACCATTGTATTATTATCATTTGTCTTCTCCCATTTTGAAATATTAGTTTTGATAAATGCATTCAAAGTTAATTCAGTGACTATTTATTGAACCTCTACAAAGCACCATGTGCTGAAAATAAGCTAGTGAAAAAATTATGATAAATAAGAAAACTGAGGAAGTTCTTAAATTTAGAAGTGTTAAGTTTTATTAAAGAAAACAGTAAAGGAATGGAAAGCGATTGGTACAAAGGTAGCTGGGAGAAATGTTAGGGAGCCTGTAAAGAGAAAATATTTGAGTGGAAATATGGAGTCATGTAAATAAACAGCTGGGAAAAGGGCATTTCAGATGGAATGAGTAGCAAGGAAATGCCCTACAGTCTTGGAACAATCAGAAAACAGCAGGAAGCCCAGTGTAGATGATGCACAGTCAGTAATGAGGAGAGTAGTCATGTTTTGCAGGCAGTGGTTAAGTCATGGGATTTCACTTGATCGTGATGAAGTAGTTTGGATTTTAAACAGCAGAGTGGTATAATCTGACTGTCTCTAATCTCTCTGTAAAAATAAAAGCATCACTCTGATTGATGAGTGGATAATAAATTATGAAGGATCAAGTGTTGAAAAGCATAATGAGAAAGAAAGATTTCAGGAAAAATATAGTTGAATGACCATGCAGTACTAAATAAATGTGAGATTAGTGGTCATGTGTTTTAAGTGTGACTATAATACAGTGAAGTATTAACTGGAGCTGCTTAACTGCTTAAGTGGAGTCATAGTATGTGTAAATTTGAATCTATGACTGGAAATTTTTATTTGTTTCCTTGTTTGTTTTGTTTTTGCTTTATTAGTTTTAGTGTGAGGTTTAAAGAGTAGAGCAGGAGAGATGAAAGTAAATGTAAGGGATTCCTTATTAATTTTGTTGTATTTCTATCTCAACTATGTTTCTCAAATACAAAACATGTATATTTCTGAGAGAACATATGTTACCACCTCACACATGTCAGAATGGCTAAAATTAACAACGCAAGAAACAACAGACGTTGGGAAGGATGCAGAGAAAGGGGAACTCTCTTAACTGTTGGTGGGAATGTAAACTGGTGCAGCCACTATGAAAAACAGTATGGAGGTTCCTCAAAAATTTAATAATAGAAGTACCCTACAATCCAGCAATTGCACTACTAGGTATTTACCCAAAGGACACAAAAATAAAAATTCTAAGTGGTACATGCACCCCGATGTTTGTAGCAGCATTATCAGCAATATCCAAATTATGGAAAGAGCCCAAATGTCCGTTGACTGATGAATGGATAAAGAAGATGTGGTATAAACTGGAGGGTATTATGCTGAGTGAAATAAGTCAATCAGAGAAAGACATGTATCATATGACCTCGCTGATATGAGGAATTCTTAATCTCAGGAAACAAACTGAGGGTTGCTGGAGTGGTGGGGGGTGGGAGGGATGGGGTGGCTGGGTGATAGACATTGGGGAGTGTATGTGCTATGGTGAGCTCTGTGAATTGTGTAAGACTGATGAATCCCAGACCTGTACCTCTGAAACAAATAACACAGTATATTAAAAAAAAAAAAAAAAGAAGAAGAAGATAGCAGAAGGGGAAGAATGAAGGGGGGAAATAGCAGGGGGAGACGAACCATGAGAGACTATGGACTCTGAAAAAACAAACTGAGGGTTCTAGAGGGGAGGGGGGTGGGAGGATGGGTTAGCCTGGTGATGGGTATCAAAGAGGGCGCGTTCTGCATGGAGCACTGGGTGTTATATGCAAACAATGAATATGGAACACTACATCAAAAACTAACAATGTAATGTATGGTGATTAACATAACATAATAAAAAAAAGAAGATGTATATATACACAATGGAATATTACTCAGCCATCGAAAAGAACGAAATCTTGCCATTTGCAGTGACATGAATAGAACTCAAGTGTATTATGCTCAGTGAACCAAGTCAGTCAGAGAAAGACAAATACCATATGATTTCACTCACAGGTGGAATTTAAGAAACAAAACAGATGAACCTTAAGGAAGGGGAAAAAAAAGAGAGGGAAGCAAACCATAAGAGACTCTTAACAATAGAGAACAAGCAGGGTTGCTGGAGGGGAGGTGGATGGGGGATGCGCTAAATGGGTGATGAGTATTAAGGGGGGCACTTGTTGTGATGAGCCTTGAGTGTTATATGTAAGTGATGAATCACTAAATTCTACTCCCGAAACTAATATTACAATATGTGTTAACTAACTAGATTTAAATAAAAGCTTAAAAATATGCTTTTATGATCTACACAGAGGCATGCTTAAGACCTCTTGGATTCCAGTTCTTTTTACTAACCAATATTATTCCATTATTCCAATCCCTCAAGGCTTCCAGGAATGCTAGCTTGATTTAAGTCTATATTAAGTAACATGATAGAATATATATATGTACACATATGTACATATGTATATATGTAAAGTAAATGGTAGAAAAAATATATATAGCATGTGTGTGTATGTGTGTAACAACAGAAACAACAGTTTTGTATGCATCTTATGTTCTAGACTAATGCATTAAATACTTTACACATATCATTGCATTTAACTCTTATAAATTTCCTATGAGATAGATTATATTGCTATTTGTATTACACAGATGAAAAGCCTTGTTGCAAAAGAAATTACACAGGTAGTAGAAGGTGGAAGTTGGATTTGAATTTCTATATTAGTTAACCAGATACTTTACTTTTATCCACCAATTTTCACTTTTTTTATATATCTGAGAGGTAAATAAAATAATTATCTTACAATCTGTAACTACTAAGATTCAGTGGAATATAAAGATCTGTATGATTATTAGTACTCTGTTTATCTTTCTTTCTTTTTTTTTTTTTTAAGATTTTATTTATTTATTTGACAGAGAGACACAGTGAGAGAGGGAACACAAGCAGGGGGAGTGGGAGAGAGAGAAGCAGGTTTCCCGCCGAGCAGGGAGCCCGATGCGGGGCTCGATCCCAGGACCCCGGGATCATGACCTGAGCCGAAGGCAGACGCTTAACGACTGAGCCACCCAGGTGCCCCTCTCTGTTTATCTTTCACCTGGATTCTTATCATTTGCATTATAAAACAACTTATCTTTTTCTCATGTTGTCCACCTTTACTCTGTTTGAGCTTTTTCATTTATGTTATCATTCAGAGTACTACTATAGTTCTGTCAATAATCATTATCACTTTAAGCTCTGTTTTTTCATTTAAATATTCAGAACTGGAAATTATTCATCTTCAGTTCCAGAAGATCCTTTACTGTTGATGCAGTTTCATTAAGCATCTTCATTCTTTCCAAAAGTTCTTATCTGTCACCTCTATTAGGTCTATTTTATTTTTTTATTAAAGATTTTATTTATTTATTTGAGAGAGAGGGAGAGAAAGAGAGAGAGAGCAAGCATGAGCAGGGAGAGGGGCAAAGAGAGAGAGAGAGGAGAGGCAGACTGCCCAACACGGGGCTTAATCCCAGGACTCTGGGATCATGATCTGAGCCGAAGGCAGCCACTAACTGACTGAGCCACCCAAGTGCCCCATTAGGTCTATTTTAATAGGTACCTCTCAGATTTTCCTTTTTTTGTTAAAGTTAGTGACTTTTGGGATATGGCTTGTAATTTTCCTTTGCTAAGTCATGTGAGAGAGTTTCCTAAGCATGTAAGATATATAAATAAGGGTAATGCTAGCCCCAGACCTCTTTAGCTTAATACAAGTGAATTTTTCACCCATTTACAGTGTAACATATTTATTTGTTAGTCAGCCTTCTATATGGATGTTCATGAACTCAAGCTCCTTCTATCCTTGGGTGTATCAAATTCCCTGAGCACTTGAAGTCTTTTGTTTCAAATTTATGGGAAGAGGAAAAGAAAAGGTGAAAAGGATATAATCTATAATATAGAAAATATAATTTAGACATGTGTCTATCTGGGACTGTTGAACAATTTCTGTCATGGAATAAATGACATCTCTGATAAATATAGTTTTATGACACTATTTGGAAGAGAAGGAATAGGGCTCTCAGTAGTATCTTTCAGTTACGGATGAAGCATTTTATACACATTTCATAGAATGGGACAAATTCAACCCACTATTGCTGCCCCCCAAATTTTCCAGTGGTGCTAGTCCCAGGCAAAGAGGATTCTACCAGTAAGGCAGATGCAACTATTCCCTAAAATAATTAAATGATCCACTACTGCCTAGGTGTCACCATCACTTAGGAGAAACTTGCTTCAGACTCACTTTCTTACTGGCTTTTGGGCTCCCCGGAATTCTTCATCAGAACAGGCAAAGTTGTCTGACACATGCTTTGCCATGTAGAAAAAAAGCCTGGGTTTAAAGGTTTCACTGGTAACCTTAATCTGGCTGATGAAAAGGGACTAGGAAGAAAGATGAAAAGGGACTAGAACTAGACACATAGGCTAATAATTTTTAAGGAACTCCTTTCTTCTGAAAAGAGAAAAAAGAAGATCTTCAGCATAGAAGGAGCTTTCTTTTTGAAAATGTCCTCCCTTTTGTCTCTTATCCTTTTTGGTCTAGTAACTGTATGTCTTAACTAAATAAGTAATACTACACTGAGTGGCATTACAAAAGAGTGAGTTAAAGTTGGACTGTTTAATTAATGATACCTATACAATTGGCTGTGCATATGTAAAAACAGGGTATGAGTAAAAATAGTATACGAGTAAATACCTACACTGTATCTTATCAAAGTTATTTTTAGAATGATTAGGACCTCAATATGAAAAGAAAAACTCTAAATTATCTAGAGTATTTTCTTATGATAAGATCTAAGATAAGATTTCTTAAATATGCACAAGACACATAAATAATAAGTGGAAGTTGGGTAAATTTTAGTACATTCAAATAAAAATCTATGTGAACATATAAACATAGTTTTTTTTTTTTAATTACAAAATGGGTGACCATATTTAAATATATATATAGAGAGAAAGGAGCTAAGATGGTGTGGTAGTAGGATGAACCTAGGCTTGCCTAATCCCTTGAACACAGCTAGATAAATATCAAATCATTTTGAATACCCAGGAAATTGATCTGAGGACTGAGAGAACACAATGCACAACTAGAGAGAGAGAAGAGGCCAGTTGTGATACATAGGAGGTATAGAGACATGGTTTGTGGGAGAAACAGATCAGGGGTGCTGTGGAGGGGAGGGAGTCCTGGTTGTAGAGAGAGGAGAGAGAGAGAATGAGAGAGAGAGGGAATGAAAGAGAGAGGAGCACACAGGGGATGACACAAGGAAAACACTTCGCAAAGCCATTGACTGGGAAAACAAGACAGTCTGCTTTTCCTGAATTTTTTTAACCAGCCGGGCTCAAAGACTGGAGTTTTAGACATCTGTGGAGTGTCTGGTGTGGAGCCCTGAGGGCACTGCAGTGCTCCTAAGGAGAAAGAGAGTAGATAGCCCTGGAGAGGACGTTATGATCTAAGGATCCCCTATGATGCACTGGGAGAGACTGTTCCCCCTTCTTAGAGTGCATCTGGGAGAGGTGACATTGACTCTCCAGGAACAAAAGTGTTGGCAGTTACATTTCCTTCCCCTTCCCCTCAGTATAAACTAATTTCAACACGGCACCAATAGTGGTGGCCTAAACTGCGTATACCAAGCCCTGCTCCCATGTGCTCTGCTGGTACACTTTTCTCAGAAGACTGTGCCTGAACCTGTGCAGTGGGCCCCTCCCCCAGAAGACCAGAACAAACCCTGCCCCCCAAGCACCATGTCTACTGACCATAGAGTTCTGCAAATCATCAGCTCTAGTGGAAATAGCATCAGATCTCTTTTAAAAAGCAGACCAGAGCACGCCTAGGTAAAACTTGCCACATTCTGGCCAAGGTCCAAACACTCCCAACTGCAGGTAAGGAGAAACTCTGCCCAGTACTGACCTGAGGGAAAGAGCAGCCAAAACAGAATAGCAGAGTGCACATGGCATACACCAGAGACACTTCCTGAAGTACAAGTCTCTGGACAGTGTATGACCTGTTCTTCATAAAGCCATTACTCTCAGGAGCAGGAAACATAACAGACTTTCTTAATACACAGAAGACAGAGACCTAGACAAAATACCAAGACAGAAGAATTCACCCCAAAAGAAAGAACAAGAAAAGGTCACAGGCCAGGGATCTAATTGAAACAAATATAAGTAATATGCCTGATGCATGGATGCTAGCTGGGGTTGAGAAAGCATAGAAGACACCAGGGATTCCCTTATTGCAGAGATAAAAGACCTAAAAACTAGTCAGGCCAAAAAGAAAAATGCAATAACTGAGATTCAAAACCAACTGGATGTAATGACTGCAAGGATGAAAGACACAGAGGAATGAGTAAGTGATACAGAAGATAAAATTATGGAAAATAATGAAGTTGAAAAGAAGAAGGAAAGAAAAATACTGGATCACTAATGTAGACTTGGGAAACTCAATGACTCCATAAAGCATAATAGCATTTGTATTGTAGGAGTCCCAGAAGAAGAGAGAAAAAAGGAGGCAGAAGGTTTATTTGAGGAAATTATAGCTGAAAACTTCCCTGATCTTGGGAAGAAAACACATCCAAATCCAGGAGGTACAGAGAAATCCCATCAACATCAACAAAAGCAGACCAACACCAAGATATATTGAGGTTAAATTTATAAAATATAGAGATAAATAAAAAATCCTAAAAGCAGCAAAACAATAGAAGTCCTTAACTTACCAAAAGAAGACAAATAAGGTTAGCAACAGACCTCTCCACAGAAACTTGACAGACAAGAATAAAGTGGCATGATATATATTCAATGTGCTGAATGGGAAAAATCTGCAGCCAAGAATACTCTACCCAGCAAGGCTATCATTCAGAATAGAAGGAAAGATAATTTCCCAGACAAACAAAACCTAAAGGAGTTTGTAACCACTAAACCAACACTGAGAGAAATATTAAAGAGAACTCTTTGAGTAGGAAAGAAAAACCAAAAGTGACAAAGATTAGAAAGGAACAGAGAAAATCTCCAGAAACAAAGACAAAACAAGTAATAAAATGGCACTAAATTCTTATTGATCAGTAATCACTCTGAATGTATGGACTAAATGCTCCAATCAAAAGGCATAGAGTGTCAGAATGGATTAAAAAGAAAAAAAAAAAACAAGATCCATGTTTATGATGCCTACAAAAGACTTATTTTAGACCTAAAGACACCTGTAGATTGAAAGTGAGAGGATGGAGAAATATTTACTGTGCAAAAAGATATCAAAAGCCAGAGTAGCAATACTTATATCAGACAAACTAGATTTTAAACCAAAGACTGTAACAAGAGATGAAGAAGGGTACTGAATCATAATAAAAGGGACTATCCAACAAGAAGATCTAACACTTGTAAATATGCCCCCAACTTGGGAGCACCCAGATATATAAAACAATTAATAACAAACATAAAGGAACTCATTGATAATAATACAATAGTAGTAAGGGACTTTAACACCCCACTTAAATTAATGGACAGATCATCTAAGCAGAAAATCAACAAGGGAAAGAATAACTTTGAATGATACAATGGACCAGATGGACTTAACAGGTATATTCAGAACATTTCTTCCTAAAACAGCAGAATACACATTCTTTTTAAGTACACATGGGACATTCTCCAGAATAGATCACATACTAGGTCATGAATCAGGTCTCAACAAATAAAAAAAGAGTGAGATGATACTATGCGTATTTTCTGACCACAATGCTATGAAACTTGAAGTCAATAACAAGAAAAAATTGGGGAATACCACAAATACATGGAGGTTAAAGAACATCCTATTAAAGAATGAATGGGTCAACCAGGAAATTAAAGAAGAAGTGAAAAAAAAAAAAATACATGGAAACAAATGAAAATGAAAACACGATGGTCCAAAACCTTTGAAACCTTGCAAAAACAGTCATAAGAGGGAAGTATATAGCAATACAGGCCTACCTCAAGAAGCAGGAAAAATCTCAAATATACAACCTAACCTTACACCTAATGGAGTGGGAATTAAAATAACAAATGAAATCTAAAGCCAATGGAAGAAGGGAAATAATAAAGGTTAGAGCAGAAATAAGTGGTATAGAAACAAACAAACAGATCAACGAAGATCAATGAAACCAGGAGTTGGTTCTTTGAAAGAATTAATAAGATTGATAAACTCCTAGCCAGACTTATCAAAAAGAAAAAAGAACCAAATAAATAAAATCACAAATGAGAAAAGAGAAATAACAACCAACACCACAGAAATGCCAACAATTATAAGAGAATATTATGAAAAATTATATGCCAACAAATTGGGCATTCTGGAAGAAATGGATAAATCCCTAGAAACATATAAACTACCAAAACTGACACAGGAAGAAATAGAAAACCTGAACAGACTGATAACTAGCAAAGAAATTGAATCAGTAATTAGAAATCTCCCAGCAAACAAAAGTCCAGGTCCAGGTAACTTCCCAGGGGAATTCTAACAAACATTTAAAGAAGTGTTAATACCTTATCTTCTCAAACTGTTCCAAAAAATAGAAATGGAAGGAAAACTTCCAAACTCATTTTATGATGCCAGCATTACTGTGATTCCAAAACCAAGGACCCTACTGAAAAGGAGAATTACAGACCAATACCCCTAATGAACATGGATGCAGAAATTCTCAACAAAATATTAGCAAATCGAATCCAACAGTATATTAAAAGAATCCTTTGCCACAATCAAGTGGGATTTATTCCTGGACTTCAGGGGTGGTTCAATATTTGCAAAGAAATCAACGTTATACACCACATTAATAAAAGAAAGGATAGGAACCATATGATCCTCTCAATAGATGCAAAAAAAGCATTTGACAAAGTATAGCATACATTCTTGATAAAAACTCTCAACAAAGTAGAGATAGAAGGAACATACCTCAACGTCATAAAGGCCATATGTGAAAGACCCACAGCTAATATCGTCCTCAATGGGGAAAAACTGAGAACTTTTCCTCTAAGGTCAGGAACAAGATAAGTATGTCCACTCTCACCACTGTTGTTCAACATAGTACTGGAAGTCCTACTCTCAGCAATCAGACAACAAAAAGAAATAAAAGGTATCCAAATCGTCAAGGAAGAAGTCAAACTTTCATTATTTACCTGATACTCTATGTAGAACACCCAAAAGACTCCACCAAAATATTGCTAGAACTGATAACATGAATTCAGTAAAGTCACAGGATACAAAATCAACATACAGAAATCTGTTGTATTTCTATACACCAATAATGAAGCAGCAGAAAGAGAAATCAAAGAGTCGATCCCATATACAATTGCACCAAAAACAATAAGATACCTAGGAATGAACCTAACCAAAGTGGTAAAAGATCTGTACTCTGAAAACTATAGAACACTTATGAAAGAAATTGAAAAGAACACAAACAAATGGAAAAACATCCCATGCTCATGGATTGGCAGGACAAATATTGTGAAAATGTTTATACTACCCAAAGCAATCTACACATTTAATGCAATCCCTATCAAAATACCACCAACATTTGGGTAGAACGAACAATCCTAAAACTTGTATGGAACAACAAAAGACTCTGAATAGCCAAAACAACCTTGAAAAAGCAAAGCAAAGCTGGAGGCATCACAATTCTGGGCTTTAAGTTATATTACAAAGCTGTAGTGATCAAGACAGTATGGTACTGGCACAGAAATAGACACATAGATCAATGGAACAGAATAGAGAACCCAGAAATAAACCCATAACCAGATGGTCAATTAATCTTAGACAATGGAGGCAAGATTATGCAATGGGAAAAAGACAGTCTCTTAAACAAATGGTGTTGGGAATACCGAACAGCAACCTGCAGAAGAATGAAACTGGACCATTTTCTTACACCATACACAAATATAAATTCAAAATGGATGAAAGACCTAAACATGAGACAGGAAATCATTAAGATTTTATTTTTAAGTAATCTCTACAACCAACATGGCATTCGAACTTACAAACCTGAGATCAAGAGCCACATGCTCCACAGACTAAGCCAGCCAGACACCCTTATCCTTTTTTCAATAACAACAAAAACAAAGCAAGAAGAGCAGAAAGCATTTCAAATAGAAATTCCAGAGGAAACAAAAAGCCATATAGTAAACTTGTGTTTAAAATTTGATATTGATGCTTGGAAAAATCTTTTGAGCTTTATGGTTTTGTGAAATAAAATTACATTTATTTCTTAAAATGTAACAATAATAAAAGATAAATCATGTTAATTTTTAATTTTCAAAACTTTTATAATAGGAAATTTATCATAAATTTTAGAAATATAAAATTCATGATGTGGTTAATATAGTTTGGGATATAGTGGAGAAATGATGTGAAAGAACAGTAATTTTTTCATCTCATGTTTAAAGAAATTAAGCCCTACTTAATAAATTAATAAATAAATAGTGTGTATCTGTGTACTTTTTAGTTACCAAAATAACTAAAACAATGGTCAAAACTAAGAAAAATTAGATAAGGGAAAATACAGCAGTAGATAGAGCAGTGTGAGTTAAAGAATAGGAAGTAGAGACTTAAGAATACTATTTAGTTTGAGGTATATTTCTTAAAAATGAATAAAACAAACATTGAAAAGCCATTACTGCCAAAGTCTTGGCCTGAAAATGGAAGCAGATTGGAAGGCTACTAGATTTTATTTTATAACGTCCCATGACAGTTACCCCTATGTGCATGTATTATTTTGAATTAAAATCTATCTCTATTGAGATTAGATGTATGAGGTATATGGATGGATGTGACAGTGAGTTTCCATGGCACAGTGGAAAGTGTGCTTGAGTACCTTGAAGACAGATGGATTTTAGTTGTGTCTCTGTCTTAATTAGCCATTGGATTCTGGATACATTTCTTTCTTTTTTTTTTAAGATTTTTATTTATTTATTGAGAGAGAGAGAATGACAGAGAGACAGCATGAGAGGGTGGACGGTCAGAGGGAGAAGCAGACTCCCTGCCGAGCAGGTAGCCCGATGCGGGACTCGATCCCGGGACTCCAGGATCATGACCTGAGCCGAAGGCAGTTGCTTAACCAACTGAGCCACCCAGGCGCCCAGGATTCTGGATACATTTCTTAATCTTTGTTTCTTACTTTCCTTTTATGAAAATATAATAACTACAGAATAGCTATATATTTTTTCCTTCTGATTTACAGTGTGATAGTCAATATCCACACATGTGCTTTAAAAAACAAATAGTGTAATCTAATCTAGCTGGTGATGTTTTACTGAAAGTTTCAGTCTATAATTTTTCTCTTCTCATTCTTATAGCTCTATTATATTCACAAATCTTGTGGTTTCAAGTAAAAGATTTGCTGCCTAAATAAATTACTGATTTAGTGTAAGAAAAGACATGAGTGGCATTGTATCTTATGCAGCATGTAAAGCTAGTACTGTTTAGGCTACTGACTAAATTAAATATATCCCAAGGCTGTTTTTAAGCCCTACTGTTGTTGTTTTTGATACTGATAGTATTAATAGGAAGGATGGCCATCACAAATAGTCACGTAATTGGTTTTACATAGAATCTTACCACCACTAGAATCTGAATAGTCAGTTTGATTTGATATATAACCAAAAATAACTTTGCATTTTTTTCTAGAATACAATTTAGGCCAAAAAAATCTATAACATAAAAAAAAAAACCAAACATATTAACTTCCACAATAAACTAGTCTTATAAACAACTGCAAAAATCATCATTTCTTATCCACTTTGTAATCACCTAGTAGTGTAAAAAAAAAATCACTAAAAATCATCCAATCCAGATTAGGTTTTGCCAGGGTATATAAAGCTAAAGAGAATTTTAATTATTAAAGTTGATGAACTTTTTTTTTTAAGATTTAATTTATTTGAGAGAAAGCAGAGAATAGAGCACAAGTGGGGGGGGGAGGTGCAGAGGGAGAGGGAGGGGCATAGGTAGAGGGAGAGGGAGGGGCAGAGGCAGAGAGAGAAGCAGGCTCCCCACCCTGAGCAGGGAGATCCTGACCCTGAGACCCTGAGATCATGACCTAAGCCAAAGGCAGATGCTTAACTGACTGAGACACTCAGATGCCCCTAAAATTGATGAACTTTGAAAAAGTTCTAGGCTCAAAGAGTGAAGGAGAAAAATCTTCATTTATAAAATATTACTACTACAACTACTAAAAATAGCAAATCAGATTAAAGGTCAAGAACAAAACACCTTGTTAGAAAAAGAGCAAACTACTTGGTTTGGATGCTGCATTATGGAGAAGAATGTTTGGGTTTATGCAGTACCCAAAGCTTACTGCTGAATAATCAAGTTCAATAAGATGGGCATACAGTAGTCCTCCCTTATTTTCAGGAATATATTGCAAGATCCCCAGTGGATGCCTGAAACTGCAGATATTACTCAACCCTATATATATATATATACTGTGTTTTTTCCTATGCATACATATCATAAAGTTTAATTTATAAATTAGGTCAGCAAGAGATTAACAGCAATAACTAATAATAAAATAGAATAGTTACAGTACACTGTGATAGGAGTTATGTGAATGTGGTCTTTCCCTCTCAAAATACCTTATTGTACTATACTCACCCTTCTTGTGATGATATGAGATGATAAGATGCCTATGTGATGAGATGAAGTGAGAGAAATGAGGTAGGCATTGTAGCACAGCATTTGGCTACTACTGACCTCTGACCACACATCAGAGGACCATCTGCTCCTAGACCGAGGTTGATCACAGGTAGCTGAAACCACAGAAAGCAAAACTGTGAATTAGAGGGGTTATTGCACATGATCCAGAAGTAGCAGGTTATTCCTGGGAGGACTAGATAACAGTGGCCATAAAGTTCTTTTTCTGTGAGAAGGGGAATTGTCCTTCCTCTACCTTCAAAGTAACGTGTCTGATATGCAGTAATACAAGCCATGCTGGATTGGCTTTATGATGATGGAGATGTTCATCCAGGTCATGGTAAATGCTGTGTTTATCTGAGCACCTTTTGCGTGGGCATTCCATGTAAATTCACTGCTGTAAAATCACGCAACCATCCAAATGTCCATATCAGATTTGTTGTCTCAGTTTCCACTTACAAGTTTTAAAGATGTTTAAAAATTAGGGTGATTCACAAGAGAATGGGAAAAGACAGAGTATTGAAATATTTATATGATTATTAAGAAATGGACTGGGTAAGGAGACATGGATGGGATTGAAATGCAGCACTATCAGAGGTGAGGTGGACTGACTGGAGACTTTCACCATTTAAGGGCCTAAACAAATCACCCTATTTAACCCAGTTTGGAGGAATTTTTAAAACTAAAGGCAAAAATGGAAATGAGAAACCTGACATCAAATCATCAGGGATAAATTAATGAGGAAGAGCATTGACAAAGGGACCAGGGTCCTTTGGTCCAACGCCTGCTGTATGCACATGTGTGGGTAAATGGCCAGGGGTAGAGAAGAAGAAATCTTTCTGAGGCTCCTTGACATCAGAACCCAAAAACTGGGTTCTTTAATGAAGTCCTAACAGGGCTACAGTTAGATTGAAAGGATATGTATGTGCAAACATTGATAAATTAAGGTGAAAGTTGGGATAAAAATTGCTTTAGAGAAGATAAGTGCCAGTATAAAAATTGTGGGGCAAGCTGAATTCACTTTAATGAGGAATGGTGATTCAGCAGAAAATGATTTGTTTACTAGAATGAGGAGATTTGAGGTAATTCTTTTCCAGGAGGAACACCTACCATTACTCAAATTTTCCTGAAGCCTAAATGCTATGTCCTTCCATGAAACACTTTCTGTTTACTTTCATTACTATTCTTTACCAATTTTCAGAAGGATGGAGTAACTCTTCTCATCATGAGCCTTATACGTTTCAAGAATTACAGTGGTATCTAGTGCCTTCTACCTTACTTTTTTTATATTAAGATCTTTCATCCTCCTCTCTTATTGCTTGAGCTTGCCTCCTCTACTTCCTCACCATCACACCACAGAGCCATTGAATGCCCTGATAGAATGCTGTTTCCGTCCCAGAAAAACCTGTTCACCTGACAAGTAAACACTCAAGTCGTTTTAGACAAATCTGTAGTATAAAATTGCCTCTCTTAGTTTCTTTGCATCACTTAATTCCATATTCCTTCACAGAAAAGCAGGTTTTCTTTTTTTTTAAAGATTTGTATTTATTTGAGAGAGAGAGTGCGCGCTTGAGTGGGGGGAGGGGCAGAGGGAGAGAATCTCAAGCAGACTCCATGCTGAGCATGGAACATGATGCGGGGCTTGATATGACAACCTTGAGATCAGGATCTGAGCCGAAACCAGGAGTCGGACGCTCAACTGACTGAGACACCCAGGTGCCCCCAGTTTTCATTCTTATGTCTGAATCTAATATTCCATGAGCATTCGTTTTCTATTATTACTGTAACAATTTTGGTGACTTAAAGCAACACAAATTTATTCACTTAGAGTTATGGAGGCCAGAAATCTGAAATTAGTTTGTGCTAAAATCAAGGTGTTTGCAGGGTTGGTTTCATCTGGAGGCTCTAGGGAAGAGTCCATTCCCTTGCCCCTTAAGGCTTCTGTAGACTGCCTGCATTTCTTGGCTCATGTCTGCTTCCTCATATCATTCTAACTTCTGTTATCACATTTGCTGCTTCTTCTTTTGCCCTCATTCTTTTGGCCTTCTTATAAGGACCCCTGTGAGAATATTTAGGGCCAACCCAGATAATATCCAGGGTAACTATCCAGGAAAGAAGATACTCTTAGAATTATCCAGGATAATTATCCAGGAAAATCTCCCCATGTCAAAGTCCTTAATTTAGTTACATTCACACATCTGTTGCTATATAAGATGACATTCACAGATTGTAGAGATTGTGAGGTGGATACATTAGGGGATAATTATTCAATAACTCATCATATCAATATCATAATTTAAATTTGTTAATATTAGTATTTTGAACTATTTAAATTTCTACTTTCTATTTTTTCCTTGCTATTTATAGGCGAAGTATACAGGTGTTCCATGAATCTCTTTATCTGTTTTATAACATGATTTTCAGTTTATGTGCAATCCACACATATCTGGTGTTTACTGCTGGTGGGGAAAAAGAGAATGGAAAACACTAAAACAGTGTCATCAGTCTTTCTTCTTTAGTAATGAGATGCAAGTGACTTCTGACTTCTTGGTTGATTATCTAATTGGAACGTTAAAACAAAAGTCGTCTTGAACTCTGGCCAACTTAGATCTTGAAGCTGCTGTTTATGTGACTCATTTCTTCCCCTGCCTCATTAATTTCCATCTTTTCAACCCATATTACATGAAATTTATCATCAAATTAACATTAATTACTTACCTCTCCCAAATACTCCCTTTATTATTCATCTAGGCATTTTCCTGTCACTCGTTTGACACTATGGTGAATTAACATTTTTAGAGTAGCAAGTATGTTAGAAATATCTAATTTTAGTAGTCAGAAGAAGTGTCCGGAAGGGCTGTTTACATGATTAAATCATTTTAATAAGTGGTAAAATTTTGAAACCCTCCTCTCCTAAATCAAGTAAGTAAAATCTTGATTCTGTATCACAGTAGGTATAAGATAATTTGTGGGACTCTTACCTGTGATATTTCCAGTTTTAGAAATAGTTGGTACTAATATGTTAATCTTAGCAATTAATTCTATGAAAAGACCCTGGTGCCATAGAAATGGCGTGGGTTTTAGAACCAGATACACAAAGGGATTGTCTACATCTACCACTCACTTTTTGGGTGACTTGGCAAGATTCCTACAGTCTTTGTACCTCAGTTTTCTTTTCTGTAAAATGGAGTTAACAAATACTATCAAATGTTATGAAGTAGTTTTAAAGGGTTGAAGACATAATGGATGGAACCACTCTGTCACAACTTAGACATTCAAAATAAGTTCATTTCTGCCAGATTCATTATCATTATAAAATTTATAATTTGGTAATGAATATTGTTTTTCTTAGACCAAACAGGCCTGGTGGATTGTAGAAGGGAGAGGAAATGTTCCAAAATCTTGTTGGTAAATAACAATACCTTTACTGATTACAATAGGTTTCCTTGATTTCATCATAAGAATATGTTAGTTAGCTATATTATGGCTTTGAAAATGTCTTTTATGCACTATAGTTATTCTTTTTTTTTTTAAGATTTTATTTATTTATTTGACAGAGACATAGCGAGAGAGGGAGCACAAGCAGGGGGAGGTGGAGAGGGAGAAGCAGGCTTCCCACAGAGCAGAGAGCCCGATGTGGGGCTCGATACCATGACCCTGGGATCATGACCTGAGCCAAAGGCAGATGCTTAACGACTGAGCCACCCAGGCACTTGCATAGTTATTCTTTTATCTGATTTTCTGCTATTACTGTTTGGAAAAAATTTACTAATTACACTGAATTGAATTTTCTTAAATCATTGGTTCATAAGTATTATATGGCCATAAAGAAATATTTCTGTTTACTTAATGATATCTGATGACCACTTTTACAGAAGCTTAATTATTTAAACACAAAAATTATGGAAGTGTATTTAAAATAGTAAAATAACTTTATTTTTTATTATTATTATTATTTTTAAAGATTTTATTTATTTATTTGAGAGAGAGAATGAGATAGAGAAAGCATGAGAGGGGGGAGGGTCAGAGGGAGAAGCAGACCCCCCGCTGAGCGGGGAACCCGATGCGGGACTCGATCCCGGGACTCCAGGATCATGACCTGAGCCGAAGGCAGTCGCTTAACCAACTGAGCCACCCAGGCGCCCGTAAAATAACTTTATTAAATATAAGCTTTTTCTACATATTTTAGCCATAGTATTATTAAAATTAAAAATGTCAAAGAATCTGCGTAGGTGGAATGTGTTAAAAAATTAAATTTTAATCTAAAGTCACTATTAAAAAAGACAAATATTGAAAAAATAATGTAGAAAATGCTATATTTATATTTATACTCAAGTAAATTCTATTTTATTTTAATATTTTTAAAAAGCAATAAATCAAATTAATTGGTCTGGCATACAGTGTAGAAGAAGAAAGGTCGAGGAAGTTAGTCAATTTACATTCTCATCCCTACCACTCCCTATCTAGGACCTTCATGGTATTTGAATTCATTTTCTTAGACAATTAATACTCATAAATGAGACTACTATGATCCTTTTACCATAACATATATTACTGATTTTACTGTGGTTTATAAAATAATTACTAGTTCATGCTGCATTTTTCTCTTAGACTATATGATCTCTAGATGATATTGTTTTTGTGCATACTTTCTTTCTCTAAAACTCCTAGAACAATTCTCAGAGTAAAGTATTCACATTCACATGATATTAAGTTGATTTCTGTTATTTTAATTCTTAATCTCAAATTTGGTAGGTTTTATCCTCTGTATGATAAAATTAGACACTTTAAAAAATAACATTTCTGATTATATTCTTGTCCAAAAAGTCATCATATAGAAAAATAATACAGTGGGTTGGATCCCTAAGTTGACAATAAGTCTTACACAGAGCTTGCAACAGAAGTGGTATTCTGACTTGCAGTAAAAGAAAAGCACTTTTAGACTTCTAGCTGTCATTGCTTCCATTTAAATGTTTTGAACATTTTTTCATTATTAAGGGCAAAATGATAGTTAATTCTTAGCATTTGGGGTTGCTTACGTTTAGCCAGCTATTGTGATAGGTCTTTATATTTTCTCTTTTACTTTGAAAAACCACACCATGAGGTATGAATTAATAATATCCCATTGTATAGAGGGAGACTTTTTTCTTGTAATGGCCGTATGAATGGCTTAAAGCAAAGAGCCTGGACAATGTTACACATTTGAAAATCATTCTACTATAGTAGTGGTACTCAAAATGTGGTTTCTGGAACTCTAAGGGAAGCTTGATGTCTAAACTAGTTTCCTAGTAATTCTCAGACATTATTTGCCTTTTTTACTGTGTTGAAATTACACTGATAATAAAACACTGCATCAAAAACTAATGATGTACTGTATGGTGACTAACATAACATAAATAAAATTAGAAAAAAAAGAAAAGGCAAAGGTGGGTACTACTGCTGGTTCCTTACCACGAATGAAGGCAGTGACAACAAACCGTGCAAGTATTATTGTATCCTTTACCACCATGCACTTGTAGTAAAATAAAACAAACAAGAAAGAAACAAAAGCAAAAAGCCAGTTTGACTTTACAATATCCTTGATGAAGTTATAAAATTGATCACTTTTATTAAATTTCAACCTGTGAGTATATGTCATTTTAATATTCTCTGTAATAAAATGAGAAGTCCACATAAAGAACCTTTGGAGCATATTGAACAATGATGCAAGAAAAACACTTGCATAAATATGCAACTCCTAAGTTGCTCTAGCTACTTCTTTTCATGCCACACAATTTTTACTTGAAAGAATGATTAAGAGACAAACTATAACCATTAAGATTTGGATATTTTGCAGACATTTTCCTGAAAATAAGTGAACTATATCTATCCCTTCAAGGAAAACAAAGGAGATTATTTGTTGCCAATAATTAAAGTTAAGCTTCTAAGCAAAAAAATAAACATTTGACAAACTTAACCACTTTCATGAGCTTGAGAGCTCTCTAATACTTAAAATGTTTCTGATTACATCAGTGGCTATATTATCAAATTTGATCTTCCAATATTGTATAATGAAATTTTTCAACTTCTGGAAGATCTCTATAATGTAGTGAACTAATACATTTCAAATGAGCAGAGCATTATATTACAACCTATGCGTGGGAAAATGATTCATTCAAAGTGCAAGATAGATCAATAGATTTTAACATAACAAAGTAGGAAAAGTTCATTGATATGGCTTCAGATTCCATACTGAAATTAATCCTTAAAAGTTACTTGTAGAGTTTTGATGTGCCATCAATGAAGAATATCCATAGTTATTTAGAGAAACTAATAAAATACCTCTTCCCTTTCTGAGTGAGATTGGGTATTCTTCATATACTTCGGAAGAAAATAAAATTTTAAGCCAGCTTCAATGAAGAAACCTTTATGATAATTTGGCAGTCTTCTATTTAGCCAAATACTTAAGAGACTTGCAAAATTATAAACAATGCCGTTCTTCTCACCATTTTTGGTTTTGTTTTTATTTTTTTAAGATGTATTTATTTATTTATTTGAGAAAGAGAGAGTGCATGCAGGTGCATGTGTGCACATGAAGGGAGGGGCAGAGGGAGAGAATCTTCAAGCAGACACCTCACTGAGCACAGAGCGCCAGGCGAGACTCCATCTCAGGACCCAAGAGATCACGACCTGTGCTGAAACCAAGAGCCAGACACTCAACCGACTGAGCCAGGCACCCCATCACCATTTTTGGTTTTGAAGAATATTGTTTTTTTTCCATAAGTAGTGATATTTATGTAAACATGGAAGGGGTTATTATATATAGCTTTAAATTAATGAATACATGTATTTTAACTTCTCAGTTTTAATTTTATGTACATGTAATTTATTTCCACAAAAAACTTTGGAGTACAAAGCACCTATAGGTTTAGAAAGGTAGATAATTGTTATACTACATAGCAAGAGAAAAATTTATAGAGATTCAAGTAAAGAGGCACAGAAAGAAGTCCAGAGGTGAACAGTGGGGTTCAGTTAGTGACATTGGTAACAAAAAGATGGGGACAGATTCAGTGGTATTTAAATATAGACAAAACAGGAATTGTTCATCGATTCATTATGAAACATGAAAGAAAGGAAGATTCAGGAATGATCCAGAGTTATCTAGCATGAATGACGATTCAATGGATAGTGACACCATTTACTAAAATAGGAGCAAAAATAGGCTCTGTGAGTTGGGGGAAGGAGGAGAGTAATCTAGTGCAGTGAAGAATTATGAGTTCAAATTCAAAAGTAGTGAATCCCTTCTTTGGTTGGATCCTATTCTTTATTGCCTTTTCATGAACTATCACTCAGTAATTTGTCACAATTTAAAACTATTCCTGCTCTCCTGCTGGAGACTTTACAACAAAAGTTTAGGTAAAACCAACCTCTTTCAGAATCTTATACTTTTTATGAATCCCTTATTCTTGAAACTCATTCACCCCTTGGTTCCAGGAATCTGCTCCCTCTTGGGATTTTTTGTCCTCTTACCCTTGCAATCTTATCCTTCTCTACCTATGTATCAATTATTGGTTATTTTCAAGACTTTAATTTTGTGCTTGACCTGGAAATGCATTTAGCTGCATCTTCAAGGTATGTAGAAATGAGGTCAGCAGATAGCTTTTAGCTTTCAGCTCCTTTAGTGTCTGCCTCAGATGAAGAAAGCCACCTGTCCAGAGGGCACACTATTCCCAACACAGCTATTTCTGATGACTGAACAAGGCAAGAGGTATAAATGCCCAGCCATTTCAGTTCAATGCTAATAAGCAGTTCTTTTTTTTTTTTTAATTTTTTTTTTCTTAAGATTTTATTTATTTGCAAGAGAGACGATGAGAGACAGAGAGCATGAGAGAGAGGAGGGTCAGAGGGAGAAGCAGACTCCCTGCTGAGCAGGGAGCCCGATGTGGGACTCGATCCCGGGACTCCAGGATCATGACCTGAGCCGAAGGCAGTCGCTTAACCAACTGAGCCACCCAGGCGCCCCTGATAAGCAGTTCTCACAGAAAAAAATCCCTGCCAGGTTGCCTCTGGCTTTGTTGGGAATACATTGAATTTCAACTTCTCCCTCCACTCAACCCTATTCCCCCCACATTTTTTCACAGATATTGAGCTCACAAACTGCATCTCAACATCTGCTTCCAGAGAATAAAACCTGCAGAAGTTGATATTGGGATTGGTCCTAGGAGTAGGTTATAAGATGAGGTTTTATAGCTAGGGGATACATGACCCAGTTGGCACTGAGAATCTCATCACCAACATTTTCTGGCACAAGATGGAAGTCCAGTTGTAAAACATTTATTGCTGGTGAATTGGGACAGTAGCAGTTGAATGGAAGATAGAGCAAGTATGATATGTCTTTCATTTCAAACTTATTATGTGAAATGGTACCTGAAAGAACAATGGGATTGGATGCTTTTTGCTAAACTACACTAAACTACACTAACTCAATAGAAAATAATATATTACTAAGGAAAATTAGTAAGTGATTGAAAACCAAGAGGAAAGGCCAAAGGGTTTCTTTGTAAGATAAATGAAACCTTCCTCTCCTTCAGTAGAGAAGCAAAGAAATCTGAGAACCAAGGTAAAGGCATAATAATGGTTGAGTGGCTTAACTTTATAGAACAATGTCTCCAACCAAAGCTAGTCTACCATTCCAAAGTCAGGGCTCTAGTTGGGAAAACCTGGGGTTTTGATAGGTGCAATGGGATATCTAGTTAGATGTCTCCAAAGATTTTGACCACACAGCCTCCTCTGACACTTCTGAGCCTGTAGAAGTGACCCACCCCTTCCTACAAGAACTAGAACTCCCAAATTATTGGGAAAAAATGCAGAGGCATTTCCCTAGAAATCAAAAGTGCTCTTCTTAGGCTACTTCTTATCCATTAGATCTATAATGAGGGTTAATTCACAGTATAACATAGAGAGGACATGGAAGGCCTGATATAAGGGAGGAAAGAATAAACTCCAAAGGAGCTAGGAAACCTAGATATCATATACCAGCAGGGGTAGGGGGAATACATGTGTGAGTGGGTTCCTGGTCTGTGACACCAGGTTAGAAAATTCAGAGGGGAAGAGTTGATTGACCTGAAGCACTCTCCCAAGATACAGGATTTTACCTCCTGGGAAGGACCCCAGGAAATGGTGTGACTTCACTACTAGGATGACTCCCTGAGGAAAATAAAACATGATAACCAATTTTGATTAAAGTTAAAATGTCAAAGCTGTAATAAGAAATGTTGGAGGAAGGGAATAAAAGGGTCAAGGAATTAGATATGCTAGATTGGATATACTATCTGTAGCTGGAGGAGACAGTAAAAATCATTTTTCACCAGAAAGCTCAGAGGTCATACTATTCTTAAAATCTTAAGGTTTTCACTGGAAAGAGGAATACTTTTACTACTAAAAAGATCATGAGTTTCTCTCCTCCCTAGGCAAGGGCTAATGGTATTGAAAACTTATTGCAGAACTTGGCTGGAAAACATTAAAAATTGTGATAAAACCCTGAAACAATAGAATCATGTGGTGGTGATTAAGCACCAGAAGGCAAGTGGATACAATTGTCATAGTGAGTGTCAAAGTGCCTTCCAAGGGGGTCTCACCACATGGACACGCTTAATAAAGCATAAGCACATTAGGGAGAAAATAAATTGATACCCAAAGAGAATTTTAAATTTATGTTGGAATCTGTGGACATCTTGAATATCAAAATAAAATAGGGGACCTAGTTCTATAATATAGTTATCCAAAATATGTTTATTGGTTTTATGATTGACACTTGTATGACAGTTTGTATGTTTGGGATATTAGGTAGAAAAGAGTTGTCTATGTTTGCCATTACAGTGGAGAATGAGCAGGGACAGGAAGGGCATTTAGGACGCATAACAGTAAGTGAAGATATGAGGAGAAATGAGCTTCAAGTAGGGCTGGCAAGGGAATGAAAAAAAGTGGAATGGAAATATTCAAAGACTTTATAAAGGAAAAATAATAATTGGCCACTCCACAGTTTGAAAGTAGGAATGCTGGAGAAATGAGGAGTAATGGGAAATCAAATATGAAGTTAGTTATTTCAAATTAAACTAAATGGGATAATGAAACCTGAGTAAAAATTATTTTATTCACTCAACACATATTTATTGCGTGATTTTTCTGTGCCATTCACTATGCTAAAATGTCAATATTGAAATTACACTCCTTAGTGATGAAATGAGAAGTAAAAAGAAGAACAAATGTTAAGGAAGAAGAACACCTATGCCCTTCTTTGAGCAGTTAAAAAATTACTTTTTTTAGGTGTGAAAGGGTAACAGGTTGGGGGTTTTTTTGTTTTTTTTTTTTTGTTTTTTTAGTAGTGGTACACAGAAGACTAAATTATTATGGATTAAAATATTGAAAACATTTCAAATAACAAAAATCAAACAGAAAACCCCCTGCCCACACCTCCCTGCTTCAAGTAGTATATATGTTGAAATGTCATCCTAGGGCACCTGGGTGGCTCAGTCGTTAAGCATCTGCCTTCAGGTCAGGTCATGATCTCAGGGTCCTGGGATCGAGCCCCACATCGGGCTCCCTGCTCCGCAAGAAGCCTGCTTCTCCCTCTCCCACTCCCCCTGCTTGTGTTCCCTCTCTCGCTGTGTCTCTCTCTGTCAAATAAATAAATAAAATCTTAAAAAAAAAATGTCGTCCTAGTTTTAGGTAATACTACTTACTTCACTGCTTTATTAAATAATGCACTGTATTGTTTTTTATATGTTCCATTTGAATTCATTTTTACATTCCAATGAGATTTATTTTCCATAAAGCGTTGAGGTAAATTTTTTTTTGTGGGGGGAGGGTTGAGGTGTATTTTATAGTTTATATCTAACTCATAATTTTCTATGAAAGGGCCTACTTGATGTACACATTTAATACACATAGAATAATAATGACCTTGTTACAAGTTAATGTAAGGACTCTTGTTGAAGTCAATATATAAAAAGAAATTATACTAAACTTAGAAAACAATTACCAATGTGGTGCAAAATTGTGGCTCCTTAAAATTAAATATATAATTTTCAAATTAATGAATACATAATGTTTACAATATTGTATATTATAATAATTTTATATATAACAGTGGGCGTATAGCATAATATAATAGAAAGTTTAATGAAAGGTGTCACAGGACATAGATGCAATTGTGAGTGCCCTTTATATCTAATAAAATAAAGTATAACTATAATTGTAGGAGAGGTAAGGCATATGATGTGGGTTTGTAAACTCTCTATTGAATATTAAATCAAATAGAACAGCAATAAAATATCAGACTGAGTCATGCTGAGTATAACAAGGAAGCAGAAAAAGAAGAACATGTAATTACATTTCACAGCTGCAGAGTATACCATCCCTGTAGTGTCCCAGCAATATTTCCTATAAGTGAAATCAAAGATTAAGGACACATTAGGTATTGGCTTTGTAGACAATACAAGTATCACATAGTTCTGGGTCAGTGACTATACTAAAATATTTGTACATCATTATTTAAATTGGATTTCAGCAAATTGTACTGAGCATAACTTTAGGTTTTGAAATACTTTCTCAAGTCTAGAAATTTTTGGTAGAAATATTTTTCATTTGTAACATATGGTACTCATCAAAAATGTTTTGAGGACGTCAGAAATGTCATATAAAGCTTAAAAAAGGAATAACTTTGTTTTACTTGAATTATAGATTCAACTAAACTCAATTAGACATTTTATTTAACTATTAGTTTCTATTAAAGACTTAAATATTGATGACTTAAATGAAAAAGGGATTTAATTGCCTGGCACGAAATCCTATTTCATTGAATATGATTTCTTAGGTCATACCATCACAGAATTTAGAACTGAAAGTAGCTTCCACTTTTTTTTTAAGATTTTATTTATTTATTTGACAGAGAGAGCACAAGCAGGGGGAGCAGTAGAAGGAGAGGGAGAAGCAGGCTCCCCGCTGAGCAGAGAGCCTGACGTGGGGCTCGATCCCAGGACCCTAGGATCATGACCTGAGCCAAAGGCAGATGCTTAACTGACTGAGCCACCCAGGCTTCCCAATAGCTTCCACTTTATTTATAGTTCTTCATTGTATAGTTAGGAAAACAGAATCTCAAATAAAATAGATTGTGTAACTTTGCAGAGTTATCTCAAACCAAATCTCCCAATCCTTAGGCCAGTCACTGTATTTCTGAACTCTTTAAAGGTTTTCCAGCATCATTGAGCAATGAACTTATGTCTCTTTAAAAAATTATGTTGATCAGGGGTGTCTGGGTGACACAGTTCGTTGGGCATCCAACTCTCAGTTTCAGCTCAGGTTGTGATCTCAGTGTTGTGAGATTGAACCCCCGAAAGAGCTCCATGCTCAGCATGGAGTCTGCTTGTGACCCTCTCTCCCTCTGCTTTTGCCCCTCCCCACTGTGCTCTCTCTCTCTCTAAAATAAATAAATAAATTAAAAAAAAATTATGTTGATCAAATTTCCCTTTACATATGATCTAAGTGTAGAAAACATGTATTTTGATTCCTGTTTTAAACTATTTAGATGAAACTTAATGGATTAAATAATTTATAGTTAATATACATGCATAATAGAATCATTATAAAATCTTATAAATTTAAGGTCTATTTTGTGCAAAATATTGCATATACATTTTTAATTTTTTCAGTACGATATAGGAAATGTTATATGATGCCAGTCTTCATCTGGCAGGTATAGAAAATAAAGCCCAGAGCACTATAGGACTTTATCACATCAAAAAGCTACTAAATAACAGCAGTATCTTTTTTCAAACTTATTTTTTCATTTAATTTTTAACATTTTATGTTTAAGCTATACCAAACAATTATTTCTATATTCCTTAACAGTCATTAATCAAGTGCTTACTATTGTGAAAATATTGCCCTAGATTTGAGATACAGGAAGGATGCTCATATTCAAAGACACTGAGGTCTAACTCTATTCTATAAACTTGGTCTCTGGGTCATTTGTACCAGAACTACCTTGCTTGCAAAAAAGTGGAGACTCTGGCTCCAAGAATCAGGATCTCAGAAAGCAAGTTCATGGGATTTATCTTTCTACTTTAAACCTCAGATAACTTAATGCATATTACAGTTTAAGAAACATTGACAGTACTAGAAAATGGATGAAGGTGCATGCTGTGTGAATACCAAAATGGTGAATTTGCTTTTTTACATTAGATGGAAATGAAACATCTTTGCAGCAACTCTGAACTACAGATATGGGTATTTTTCTCGTGTTTCCATATGAAGAAATGATCTCGGAAATCCAGATGATATCTCCCAAAGTGATACAATTTCTGGTGAGTCAGGATTTGGTCTTAACTTTTCAGTTGAATCCTCGTAAACTTTATCTATTATGACACAATCATTTTTGAAAATCCAAACGGATGTAGGTCCTTCAATTGCCTATGTCAATATTTTCACTGGAAAATGTGCAAGAAGTAAAATAACCATGCACTTTTTTTTTTCTCTGTTGATTTTTCAGACCTTAGTCTGAAACGTTAGTATAAACTGAAATTCATGAGAATTTAGTCATAAAGGATTCTTAATTACAAAGCTGAGGCAGGGACCCCTGGGTGGCTCAGTAAAGGTTAAGCATCTGCCTTCAGCTCAGGTCATGATCCCAGGGTCCTGGGATCAAGCCCTCACTGGGCTCCCTGCTCAGTGGGGACTCTACTTCTCCCTCTCCTTCGGCCATCCCCCAAACCCCCTGGCTCATGCTCTCTCTTTCTTTCTCTCTCTCAAATAAATAAATAAAACCTAAAAATAAAACAAAACAAAAAAAAGCTGGGGCAGGATATGAGTGAACTTGCATTTTTTTCATATAGGCTTTCTAGTTTTGAAGGTTATAAAGAAGCTGCTAATTATTTAAAAAGATCCCTTTCCCCTACTTCTGGGCATTAGCGAGACCACATTTTCTAACCTTTCTCATTACTGGTATGACCTTGAAACTGAGTTCTAACCATGAAATAGGAAAAAGAAGGGGGATATTTGCCACTTGCTGGCCGGTGTTCTGAAAACTTCCCCCTTTGCTTTTCCATACTCTTTTCCTCCTCTGTTTGACAAAGATGGAAACCCACAGAATTAAAGTGTAAAGTATTTACTAAAGTAAGCCTAGGTTGCCACCAACCATTTTCCTATTCTGTAAACTTAAAAAAAAAATCCTGTGTGTTCAAACCTTTACAACTGTAGTGATTTATCTATGTATTAATTCAGCCTAGCTACAGTAATACAAAGAAGAAAACTAAGTTAATGTTTGGTGAAGACACTTAAATTTGACCATGAGTTTTAGTGGCAAGAAAATGAGTGAGAAATAATAAAAGCACATTTACAAGTTTTAGGCAAAAACTATAATTTTATTATCCTGAATCACATGGTCTATTTATGCATGAATGGCCAATATATCAAATGATATTAGACAGCACCTCTTATTAGATCCAAGTTTTCTCTTGCCAAATTGCTTGGGTTTTTCACAATGATGGGTATTATAATATTTTGTGAAATTAGTCTTCCTGTTTATAACTACTTCACTAAATCTCAAAGAATGATATAGCCTGACACGAATGTTTGCTAAAGCTGAAGTGTGATATAGAGATTTCAGATGTCTGAACATTCTTTTCAAATACCCCTTGAGTCCCCTGACAAAAGGATATTTTGATTTTTGTGTGTTACCTTTTCAAAACAGATTCATCTTTTCCCTTGGCATCTGTGGTAGTTAATAATTCATCCTGGTTCCCATCTGCAGGGATGATAGCCTTGGTGCCCTTCTTTAGTATTTCAGAAATAACCTTTCTGGAGAATCACATTACAGTTCTTGTGATGATACTTATCTACTGAACAGATAAAATGTGAACTTAAAGAGCAAAGACAGCTTTAGCTTTTCAAAAAATGAGGTTCAGTCTAATTAAAAAAAAAACAAAAAACAGTTCATCTTACCTTAACTAACCATTTTCCTTAACCAGTTTATATAAGTAAACATATAACTTCATTTTTTGAGGAACATTAGTCATCTGCAATTTGGTGATGAAAACACCAATGGGGAAATTATTGCCACAAATCAGAAACCACCAGAGGACTGGAAAAAAAGGTCATGTATGTTTAAGGGGGAAAAGGATGTTTTAAAATTATTTTAAGAATATGTATAGGGCTAAGTATTCATATACTAAAATAGTATGTAGATATTAATAATTATGTTTTAAAAGAACTTTCACTGCTATTGAAAAGGGCTCAAGGTATAGTGGTGAAAAAATTAGGGTTTAAAAGTGTGAACTTACTATTTAAAAAAAGAGAGAAAAAGAATAAATACAAAAAAAAAGGAATGATGAGAAACACAGTAGTCATTATCTATTTGAGGGGTTAAGTGTAGTCTTTGTTTCTTCCAGGTAATCTTTATTTTCTTATGTTTTATGTGTTAAGAATCTATTAATTTTTATTATGAGTAAAATGTTTGAAGCAAACACCTACTTTTCTTTTTTTTTTTTTTACTAACAATGTATTTTATTGTTTGACCAAGCTCTCTTAGAGTAAGCTAGTTATTACACAATATAAAAACAATAGCCTCCTATTCAAAATTATTCTTGATTTAGCAAGTTATATTTTTGTAAAGAAATTAAATATCACATTCAAATGCATTTTATATCTATTTTCCCACTTTTGTACCCTTTCTTACTAAGGCAACGATTCATTCAGTCTCAGTTTTGTCACTATCCATGAAAAACTGGCAGACTACAAATAAGCATTACAAGCTGAATTCACAGAAAATATTTTTTTTTTTTAGATTTTATTTATTTATTTATATGAGAGAGAGAGAGAGAGAGAGAGAGAGAGAGAAACAGCATGAGAGGGGATAGGGTCAGAGGGAGAAGCAGGCTCTCCGCCGAGCCGGGAGCCCGATGTGGGACTCGATCCCAGGACTCCAGGATCATGACCTGAGCCGAAGGCAGTCGCTTAACCAACTGAGCCACCCAGGCGCCCCACAGAAAATATTTTAAATGGCCAATTCTGAAGGGAAAACCAGAATTTGTTTTGGACACACGTTCTCATTTTTTTAAGAATTACTTCACCGTCCTATTTTCCCATGTGTTTCTATACCCACCTCTTCTTGGAAATTACAGGCAGTAAATGGATAGAAGGCAGGAAATGCAAACTTCAGAGATTTTTTTTTTTCTTTTGAAGGACTGCATTTCCAAGGAATAAGATGGATGACTACCACTGTACCTCTTTGGTCATCAAAGGAATAGGAGGAATAACAGATTCTCAGTATACTTATCAACCTCATCTGACACTAATAATGTCAGAGTGAAGAATTTAAATGAAAGGTTCAAATTAAAAGAAAAAAAAAGACATCTTTAGAGATAATCCTCTGATATTTCTAGCATTTCATGTGGTTTTTACAATAAACCAGAATAAAAAGAATCCAATGGAGAACTGACACATATTTAAACTAGAAATTAAACAAACAGGTATTTTAAGTATCAAACCCATTTTTCAATTTAGGTTTCATTTCTTTTCAGAACTTTTACCTCATATTTTTATAACTTGAATTTAAAAAGAATGACCTCTTTTATATTTCCCCTTAAGGACACCTACTTTTCATGTTAATTTTTTCTGAAAATAACTTGTGTCTTCTTTTTAACTATCATACAGGAATTTTTTCTATTGTTAAAATTATTTTAGAAAAAAAAATGCAGTATTTATTCAAAGCCTGAATTAATAACTTTTGATCCTGCAAATAAATTTTAGTTAACCAAATACTTTACTCCAAAATCTTCAATACACTAAATTATCTGATTTTTTTTTCATCTTTTAAAGTTGTATAAATCTAATGTGGAAAGAGTCATGTGATCCTTTAAATATGTAATTGATTTTAGTCAATCTTTACAAAATCTTTTAAAATATTAATTGAACTTTGGTATTCTTTACCTTGGAAATTAAAATCTTAAAAAAAAGGCATTTGACATTGCCAAACTCATGCTATTCTCAGCATTAATAATCTAATTTACTAATATCTTTATAATCATGAATTCTTACAAACTTCATACTTTTTAGTAAGTTCACCTTGTTTCTATTAAAGCCACATTAAGCTTCTAATGATTGGCATTACAATCATTCCAAAGTCATAGGATTCTTGATTACTTTTTGTCAAAGTTCAGTTATTAAGGTAAATCACATTAGTTGCTCAATTCCTGGTTTCATCTTTATTTAAAGGTGCCATAATTGTAATATCTCTCATGTATAGTATAAAAAATGAGAAGACTGATGTAAAGAGAATACATACATTAGAATACAACTGCCCAAGGTTTCATATGGTGCTTTTCAAACCTAAGTTACCAGAGGGCTCTCTACCACAACATGCGTTGGTTAACAGAATCTTGATTTAAAATAAATATAAAAACTTATAAATATATTATATGATTTTAAATGAAAAAATCTACTATCATTATTTAATTAATCTTCACAGTTTTATCAATAGGTACTATTTATATTAATGAACATTTGACAAAACTGAATAGTCTTTTCAAAATTATAAGAAACCTATAGGTTTATAGATCACTTTTAACTGACTAATTTATTTGAAAGTTATTTAGTGGGGTCTAAATATATATCTAAATTTAGATAACATTTTAGATTATTTTTGCCATGAATATGTTTATCTTAACTAAGAGTAAGTCCACAGGAGGTAAACGTCCTTTCTGCTCTGAAATAAGTAAAGGTATATATTGAAGTCACCAGAGCAAATATTTCATGTTAGGTAACTACTAGAAGTTTCTGTAGGCCAAGGCCAAACAGTTCACAATGGCAAAGTGCTGCCACTGTTTCTAACTCAGTCTAGATTGAAAAGAAAGTGATGAAAAGCAGGAGTTTTTGATTCAGTGAATATATTCATAATAGATGGTTAGCTTTTTCTTACTACACATTTTTCTTTATCAAGTTTTCTTTCTTATTCATTGTACTGTTTACTTGACCTGACTTTCTCTTTCCTCTTGAATTTTGTAATCTCCCATTTCTTTTTCTTCTTTTATCCTTTTCCTCCACTGAAGAATAGGCAAATTCTGACTTTGACTAATAGAACTTACGATCAGAATATCAAAACAAAAACAAATTATATAAAGTAATCACCAAAATAATCATTCATTAATTTTTATCTGATACTATGTACTAGCTGAATAACAACATCTGCCAAAGACTTTCCAGAATGCCAATTTAACAGATTTTATTGAAACTTGCCATAGAATGATTGCTTTGAGGACAATATTTTGGTCATAACAGATGGACCTGCTTACCCATGGCAAATTTTAATGGACCCTGTCAGAAATCTAGATGTATGCTAATTTGGGATTTGTATGCATTGCTGATAAACCATAGTGAATATTACAATGAAAGTATTAGGAAAACACACTTTAATTTTGATTTGTAGCACCCATCTATATGTCTTTGGATCAAGGTACCTATTTTAAAAAGACTGCTACTCAGCAACAGGCTAAATAACACCTTACTGCTTGGTCATTACCCATTCCTTTTAACTCTCAAAGTAGTAATTTAATATAAAACTGCAGTTGTTGATTACAGTTGACTCTTGAACAACATGGGTTTGAATTGTGTGGGTCCACTTACATGTAGCTTTTTAAAAAAATATCTACAGTACAATACTATAAATGTATTTTCTCTTCCTTATTATTTTCTTAATAACAGTTTCTTTTCTCTAACTTAATTGTGTAAGAATATAGTATTTAATACATATAACATGCAAAATATGTAATTGACTGTTTATGTTATTGGTAAGGCTTTTGGTCAACAGAAGGCTATTTTTAGTTAAGTTTTGGGGGAGTTAAAAGTTATACACAGATTTTTGACTGTATAGGGGGTTGGCATTCCTAACACCAATGTTCTTCAAGGGTCAATTGTATTTGTTTCAAAAACAGAGGGTGAAAAAAAAAATAGTGAAAGGAGATTGGCTTTGATGAATGTTTGTTACATTGAATACAAGAAAGTAAGTAAAGAAGGATCTCCTTTTAAAAGGTTCTTAGGGTACAAAAGTGGGAAGATGATGTAAAGAATTATGCCATAATAAAACTCTCTATTTTTCTCAACTGTATTAGTTATCTGTTGCTATGTAACTACCACAAAACTTAGTAGCTTAAATGAACACACATTCATCATCTCACAATGTCTGTGGGCCAGTAATATGGCCAAAGCTTAACTGGCTACTCTGCTTTAGGTTCTCTCATACCACTTCAGTTAAAGTATGGGCTAAGGCTAGAGTCTCATCCGAAAGCTTGACTGGCGAAAGTTATGCTCATGTGATTTGATAGCAGAATTTAGTTTCTTGAGGGTTGTTGGTTTGAAGGTCTTGGTTCTGAGCTGCTTGTTGCTTGGAGGTCAGGCTCAGTTCTTTGCCATATGACAGCAGTTCCAGGCAACATGGCAACTTCATCTAAGCATGCAGACCATGACGACAGTAGAGTATGCTAACAATATGGAAGTCTAATCACAAAAGTGACAGCCCATAAATATTGCTGCATTTTATCAGTTAGAAGCAAATTGCAAACATGTTAAAATGAGGAGGTGGGGATCATTGGAAGTCATCTTAGAGGATGCCTACTACACTCGTTCACAAAAATGTTTTGTGCAATGCTGGCGTCCATGTTTTCATGTGTTATATTTTTAGGTTTTAACCAAAAATCCATCTTGGCACAAGGTGTTATTTCTATATCTTTAAATCCTCTTGTAAGTATCTTTAAAGGAAACCTGTGTGTGGCTATGCTAAAAGTTAGGAGGGCAGCTATAACTTGGTCTAGGGTAGGAGATGGAGAGCTTCATTTTCTTCTACCTCTTAAATTAGACAATTCACTCCTGGGAATAGATGGCAGGGAAAGGACTGATGCAGTGATGCCTTTGCCAGATTTATAAGTAAGTTTGTGAATTATATCAAGAGAAGGAGAGTATGAATTAATTTTGTGGATAATTTGAGAAAGGTAGAAGTGGTTACTGAAAGTAAGGGATTCAAAAAGTGAGAGATAATACTGGGAATAATGCTATTTATCTCTTCTATAAAGAAATTCTCAGAATAAGGGAATACCTGCTCTGAGTTGTTTCTCCACAGTGATGGGCACTAGTAGGAAAAGCTATCAAAATTGTTTTTTCTTCTAAATGCTATCATCCTGAAACCCATTTATGAGCTTTAAATGATAATTTAGTGGATAACTGGACTAATATTGGAGCGGTCTGTATCCTTTAGTGATCAGAATAAATGTCACTGGATTGGACTTCTCATTTGCTTCACGATTCTTGAACTATATACATTAGCCAATTTTCAGAAAGTCTGAAGGTTTACCTCTGAATATCACGGACCAGTGACCATACAATAATGGGGCACCTGTACCTTGGGACTGTGCTACAATATGGCACTGTGTTGAGGTAGGTGGTTACCTGTTTGATATAATGTTTGCCTGGTATACCAATGCTTGCCGTGTATCCTGATGCTACTCCCAAAAGGACAATTGTGAGGATGCTCTGAAAAGAAGAATAAGAACTTTTCCTGGGAAATTTTTCTAAGACTTATTTATTTATTTTAGAGAGAGACAGAGAGAGTGAGAGAGCATGCACACAAGTGGGGGAAGGGCAGAGGGAGAGAGAAAGAGGATCTCAAGCAGATTCCCTCCTGAGTGCAGAGTCTGATGTGCAGCTCTATCTCACAACCCTGAGATCATGATGTGAGCTGAAATCAAGAGTCAGACGCTTAACTGACTGAGCCACCCAGGCTCCCCTGGGAAATACAATTTTTATAGTTATATTTTAATAAATCATTGAGACAAATCTGCACTCATGTTTTCAGCATATTGTAGAAGCATGGAAGGAGGATGGATTGATACACATATGAAGCATCAGTGTCACTAAATTGATGGGACAGTGTGCCTGAGTGCAACATTGACAGCAGTCATGTACCCTCATCCAAAAGTGATAATGCAGAGTTGACCCAGGGGTACTGATCCTCTGCATAGTCAAAAAAATTATGTTTAACTTAAAGTTAAGTTATGTATAACTTAAAGTTATAGCCTATTATTGACTAAAAGCCTTACCAATAACGTAACACTTGGTTAACGCATATTTTGAATGTTATATGTATTGTATACTGTGTATTATTACAATAAAGTAAGCCAGAGAAAAGAAAATGTTAGTAAGAAAATCATAAGAAAGAAAAAGTACATTTCCAGTACTGTACTGTATTTACTGAAAAAAATCCATGTATAAATTTACTCCTGCATTTCAAACCTGTATTGTTCAAGGGTCAATTGTCCCCTATTAATGACTGTAGAATAGGATGTGTTCTAAGGACAATGATCAGGTCACCAGGAAGACAAGGCAGAGTAGCATTCTTAAGGGGACAATTAAATCTGCCCATGCTATTATTATAGTATAACATTGAAAAACGTGTTCTTCACTGTTCTTCCCTTATAGTTGAATCATAGAGTTAACTATCCTGATGGGATAAACAGAGAAGATAGAACAAACAGTCCTGTATGTACCATGTCATTCCAGAGCTCTTAAAGGACACTTAGAAACCAATCCTGCTAAAATTTTGTTTTGTTTTGTGTGTGTGTATGGGTGTAACGGCAGTATTGCTATATCCCAGACCCATTTGAATACAATGTTTAATCATCAGTGACCTTTCATGACTATTCCTATTTATGTAAATATATGGTAAATGTAATAGGAACCCTTTTGCTGAAAAAGATAGATATTTGGTATAGCAAACATTTATTTAATGTTCGATAAGTTACATTTAATAATTACTGCAGTATAAATATATATACATATACACATATATACATATATATATATACACACAAGGTGATGATGGGTGTGGTAAACATTTCTTTATATTTTATCTAGTACTATCTGTATAATAAAGAAACTTCTGCAATTTCATGGAAATTGAGATCAATATCTTTGCTGATAAGCATACAGAAGATAAAAAGATATTTGGGGAAATTGAATGGCCTAATTGAAAGCACACTATCTCTACTCTGGGTGTTCTAAATCATGCATACATATAGCATTGTAGTATTGTAAATCTCTCCATAAAAAGAGATTCAATAAAACAAAAGAACAGTTTGTCCATGAAGGTATTAATCCAGAATCAGGGGTGGACCAGCAGATCTGAACTCTTTTCTCAGACCTAGGAGTGCCTGGAATTTAATCAGAATTTGCCTTCTGAAACCACCCCCGCTCCCTCAAATGAACAGTGAGCAAAGATAAATGAGGAATATTCACTGAGCCATTATTTGTGAATATCCAAATTGGTTGTTTCTTAATAATTGCAGTGACAGCAGGAGGGGTGCACTTGGCAATACTCCCAGAGAGGCTATGTAACATTAGTAGAAAGAGAAAGAATGGAGGGGTAATTTCTCCAAGTTCATATGGAAGGAAAATGCATCTGAGATTTCATGATAATTCTGAAGTAATGACTGTTTGGCTGAAGGCTATATTGCCTGTTTTATGTATTTGAAGTTGATGGGGTGCCTGGCTGGCTCAGTCCGCAGAGCATGTGACTCTTGATCTCAGGGTCATGAGTTTGATCCCCATGTTGGGTGTAGAAATTACTTAAAAACATTTTTTTAATTAAATTTACCCTCTTTAAAACCAAATAAAGTTGAGTACACTGGTAATCGATAGAGTGTGTATTATGTGTCATTTGATCAAGCCCTACAATTTACTGATATAAGAGACAGTGATTGTGTAGCATGTAATGATGAAACTTGTTACCATTATAAATTCCTTTCTTTTCTGTAAAAACTTTTCTAATTTTTTTTTATTTGAGCATAGTTAATACACAATGTTACATAGTCTCAGGTGTACAACATAGTGATTCAACATCTCTATACATTATGCTATGCTCACCACAAGTGTAGCTATCATCTGTCGCCATACAACACTATTACAGTTATCATTGACTATATTCCCTATACTGTGCCTTTTATTCCCATGACTTTTTCATTGCATAACTTGAAACCTATATCTCCCCTCCTTTTCACCCATTTTGCCCATCCCTCCACCCCCCTCCCCTCTGGCAACCATCAGTTTGTTCTCTGTATTTATAAGTCTGATTCTGCTTTTTGTTTGTTTATTCATTTGTTTTGTTTTTTGGATTCCACATATGGGTGAAATCATATGGTATTTATCTTTCTCAATCTGATTTATTTCACTTAACATAATACCCTTTAGGTCCATCCATGTTGTCACAAATGTTAAGATTTCATCCTTTTTATGGCTGAGTAATATCCCGTATGTATATGTGTGTGTGTGTTTGTGTGTGTATGTATATTATCTACATTATATATATATAATATATAATATCTATCCCATCTTCTTTATTCATTTACCTATCAACTTAGGTTGCTTCCACATCTTGGCTATTATAAATAATGCTGCAGTAAACACAGGGGTGCATATTATTTTCAAATTAGTGTTTTTGTTTTCTTTGAATAAATACTAAGTAGTGGAATTATTAGATCATATGGCATTTTTATTTTTAATTTTTTGAGGAATGTCCATACTGCTTTCCACGGTGGCTGCACCAGTTTGTATTCCCATCAACAGTGTACAAGGGTTCCTTTTTTTTTTTTCGTCCTCACCATTTATTTCTTGTGGTTTTGATTTTAGCCATTATGACAGGTATAAGGTGATATCTCATTGTAGTTTTTATTTGCATTTCCCTGATGATCAGTGATGTGGAGCATCTTTTCATGTGTCTGTTGGACATCTGTATATCTTCTTTGGAAAAATGTCTATTCAGATATTCTGCCCATTATAAAACCTTTTTTTTTATTATTATTATTCTAAAAGAACCCATGTTCATTGAATAAAGAGAAGAAAATTGTCCCTACAATACAAAGCAAAAGGCAATTCTTCTCTAGAGTTTTGAGAAGCAAAGAGTTTAGTTTAAATTTAAAGGTATCAATGTTCCAATTGGCTCAAAGTGAAGCCCACTGGAGTCTACTAGAGCAGGGTTTACTGATTATGGGGGTGATTCAGCACAGGACTGCTGTCAATGAGTCGTGCAGTGTATGGATATGCATGAGAAGACTGTTCAAGTCCTTCATGTCGGAGCAGAATTTTCCCTTCTTACCTAAGATAATCATTGTATTGCTTTGTTGATAGTTATAAAAACAAATTTTATTATTCTTGATGGAGATGAAGAAGGGGCAAAATTTTTGTCACTTTGGGTATTAGAGTTTTTACACTAAACACTTATATTTCTTATCCCTTCAAAAAAAAAAAAAGAGGCCATGGTGACTTGCTTAATCTTCAGATAATATAAATGTTTTACTTTCAAATACATCAGTGACAATTATGCGTTTGTTAACTCAATCTTGTCAAAGAGAAATATTTTTACTTTTACTGATGTTAAACTAATCAAGTTTAACTTCGATTTAAATAAATGAACCAGTAGTAATTAAATTCTAAAGAAGAAATACGTTTCTGGAAAGTAATTCTTCTCTTGTAATGTTTACAGCTTTGTGGTAGTAAGATCTCTGGCAAGTTCATTATGTTGTGATAGATAGGAGCTGGACAAAGAGTAATATAAGGGGCCTGAGTCCCAGTCAGAAGCCAAGGCTTCTGTGGTTCATATATAAATTTAAATGATAATTTGAGACTGAGCTAGACCCATGTCTTCTATCCATTTAAAAGGGAAGCAATCAACAATAAGAGGCCTTTTCACTACTATCTACATCCATTCTGAGGAAGAATATCATGCATTGGGACTCTTTTTTCAGACAGAGGATGGGTGATTGATGTATTGGCCAGATAGTGACATTTTCAATGGCTATTACAGTTAAACCAGTTGAGTCAACACACACTTATTATCTAATACCCACTACAGGCATACCTTAGATGTACTGTGAGTTTGGTTCCAGACCACCAAAATAAACTGAATGTCACAATAGAGTGAGTCGAATGATTTTTTTTGGTTTCCAAGTGCATATACAACTTATGGCTAATGGGTATTAAGGAGGGTACTTGTGGTGAGCACTGGGTCTTGTATGTAAGTGATGACTCACTCAATTCTATACCAGAAACTAATATTACACTGTATGTTAGCTAACTGGAACTTAAATAAAAACTTGAAACTATAAAAAAAAAGTTATGGTTACACTATACTGTAGTCTATTAAGTGTGCAGTAGCATCATGTCTAAAAGACAACATAGATATCTCAAAAAAAATCTTGTTTCTAAAAACCTGCTAACCATCATCTGAACTTTCAGGAAGTTGTAATCTTTGTACTGGTGAAGGGTCTTGCCTCAGTGTTGAAGGCTGCTGACTGATCAGGGTGTTGTTTACTGAAGGATAGAGTGGTTGTGGCAATTTCTTAAATAAAAATGAAATTTGCCATATTGATTGACTCCTCCTTTCCACAAACAATTTCTTTGTGGTATACAATGCCTTTTTTATAGCATTTTACCCATAGTAGAACTTCTTTCAAAATTGGAGTCAGTCCTCCCAAACTCTGCTGCCATTTTATCAACTAATTTTATGTGATATTTTAAATCCTTTGTTGTCATTTCAATGATCTTCATAGCATCTTCACCAGAGGTAGATTCCATCTCAAGAAACTACTTCTTTGTTCATCCATAAGAATCAACTCCTCATCCATTAAAGTTAGATCATGAGATTTAATCACATCTTCAGGCTCCACTTCTAATTCTAATTCTCTTGTTATTTCCACAATATCTGCAGTTACTTCCTCCATTGAAGTCTTGAACCCCTGAAAGTCATCTATCTGTGAGGGTTGGAATCAACCTTTTGCAAATTCCTGTTAATGTTCTATTTTGACCTCTTCCAATGAATCATGAATGCTCTTAATGGCATCTAAAATGGTGAATCCTTTCCAGAGGTTTTCAATTTACTTTGCTCAGATCCATCAGAGAAATCACTATCTGTAGCGGCTATAACCTTACAAAATGTATTTCTTAAATAATAAGACTTAAAAGTTGAAATTACTCTTTGATCCATGGGCAACAGAATGGATGATTTGTTAACAGTAATGAAAATAGTATTAATCTCATTGTACATCTCCACCAGAGTGCTACGGTAACCAGGTGTGTTGTCAATTTTGAAAGGAATCTTTTTTTTTTTTTTTTTCCCCTGAGGAGTATGTCTTGACAGCGGGCTTACACTATTCAGTAAACCATGTTGTGCACAGAGATGCTGTCATTCAGTCTTTGTTTTTCCATTTATAGAGCACAGGCGGAGTAGATTTAGCATAATTCTTAAGGGCCCCAGGATGTTTGGAATGGTCAACGAGCATTGTCTTCAAATTAAAGTCACCAGCTGTGTTAGTACCTACCAAGAGAGTCAACCTGTCCTTTGAAGCTTTGAAACCAGGCATTGACTTATCCTCTCTACCTATGAAAGTCCTAAATGGCATTTTCTTCCAGTATATGGCTGTTTTTTCTACATTAGAAAATCTGTTGCTTAGTGTAGCCATCTTCATTAATTATCTTAGCTAGATCTTCTGGACAACTTGCTACAGCTTCTACATTAGCACTTGCTGTTTCACCTTTCACGTTAATGTTATGGAGATGGCTTCTTTCCTTAAACCTCATGAACCAACCTCTGCTGGCTTCGGATTTTTCTTCTGCTGCTTCCTCATGTCTCTCACTCTTCACAGAACTGAAGAGAGTTAGGGCCTTGCTCTGGATTAGGCTTTGGTTTATAGGAATCTTACTTATGGCTGCTTTGATCTTCTATCCAGACAACTAAAACTTTCTCCATATCAACGATAAGGCTGTTTTGCTTTCTTGTCATTTGTGTGTTCCCTGGTGTGGCACCTTTTAATTTCCTTCAAGAACTTTTTCTTTGTATTCACAACTTGTGCAACTTTGGCACAAGTGGCCTCGCTTTTGGCCTGTCTTGGCTTTCAACATGCCTTCCTTACTAAGCTTAATCATTTCTAGCTTTTGATTTAAAGTGACATACGTGTGACTCTCCCTTTCACTTCAACACTTAGAGGCCATTGTAGGGTTATTAATTGGCCTAATTTTAATACTGTTGTGTCTTAGGGAATAGGGAGGCCTGGGGAGAAGAAGAGAGAAGAGACAGGAGTAGCCAGTCTGTGGAGCAGTCAGAACACACACATTTATTAAGTTTGCCATCTTATAGGGCATAGTTCATGGTGCCCCAAAACAATTACAATTATAATAACAAAGATCACTGATCACAGATTGCCATAACAAATAAAATAATAATGGAAAGTTTGAAATATTGCAGAAATTACCAAAATGTGTCACAGAGACACAAAGTGAGCAAATGCTGTTGGAAAAAATGGTGCCAATAGACTTGCTCAATGCAGGGTTGCCACAAACCTTCAGTTTGTAAAAAACACAATATCTGCAAAGTGCAGTAAAGCAAAATGCAATAAAACAAGGTGTGCCTGTGCATTCCTGTTAATGTGGTGGGCTCTGGGGATACAATGTTTGCAAAATCAGGAGTGCCCTGACCCTCATAAAACTTTACAGGAGAGGGCAAGATAAATAATAAAAGAACACCATACAAAGAAATGCAAAGTTAAAACAGAAATAATTGCTATGAATACAGTTCCTCAGTTTTATAAAAATTTATTAACAGGGACCCTATAAATCTGGGGGTTCAATGTTTATTTCTAAGGGTATTATTTCTGTAGTGACTTTGGAAGAATATATAGGTGCTGACTTCAGGAGAGAGGTGGGTTTGGGTAGAGCTTAAGGCAGAGGGAGCAGCTTGTACAAATCCCCCAAAGAAGACTTATAGAGTAGGAATGTAGAGATCTAAAATCAATGATGACAGTAGTGCAGGATAAAACTAGAGAAGTAACCATGGGTAGGACTAGTAAGATTTTACAGACAGTTTTGATGATGTTTTGTAATGCTAAATAGTAGTAGGAATCTATTAGAGGGTTTTATTTTATTTTATTTATTTATTTATTTATTTTTTAAAGATTTTATTTATTTATTTGAGAGAGAGAGAGTGAGAGAGAGCACAAGAGGGGGGAGCGGGAGAGGGAGAAGCAGACTCCCTGCTGAGCAGGTAGCCCGATGCGGGACTCGATCCCGGGACCCCAGGATCATGACCTGAGCCGAAGGCAGTCACTTAACCAACTGAGCCACCCAGGCGCCCCCGTCTATTAGAGGGTTTTAAACAGAGTAGTTTAATTAGATATGCATTTTGAAAAGTTCATTTAATTTGCCCTACTGAGAGTAATTTGGAACCAGATGGGTGGTGCAAAATCAACAAGGAGACTATTACAGTAGTACAGGTTGAGAGATGATGGTAGCTTTCATTGAAAGGATTACATTTGAATACATAGAATCCTTTTTTATTGTCTGGTTGTTAAAGAATGCTGAATTTTACTGAAACTTGTAGGTATTCCAGGGAGAATTTATTTATTTATTTTATTTTATTATTTTATTTTTTTTAAGATTTTATTTATTTATTTGAATGAGAGAGAGCACATGAGAGGGGGGAGGGTCAGAGGGAGAAGCAGACTCCCTGCTGAGCAGGGCGCCCGATGTGGGACTCGATCCAGGGACTCCAGGATCATGACCTGAGCTGAAGGCAGTCGCTTAACCAACTGAGCCACCCAGGCGCCCCCCAGGGAGAATTTAAATAAGCTTGTATAATGTAAGCCATTTCTACCAGTGACTATTCTTCCAGATTATGTCTGCAATTTATTTTTATTACATGCTTTCTCTAAATTACAGAATTTACCTACTGTAGAGTGACTTAAGTTCCTTAAGAGTGTTTTGTAATTTATCACAAAAACTATATGTTGTAACTATTATTATTCTTTTTTATTTTACAAGTGAGGAGGTTAAGTAATTAGCCAAAGATTGCTCAGCTAGGAAGTTTCAGAGTAAATAATTTAAATTTAAGTAGTGTGAAACTCAGCCATGGTTTCACCACTGTGTCAAATATAGTAAGTAGATATTCACAAATATTATACCAAAGGGGCAAAGAAAAGCTTTTTTTATTTACTGTAAGTGATCTGATTTTTCTCATATGCGTCCATCTACTCTCTATGAGTGTAGGGGTCATTGAGTTGAAAGGGGTGTTGGAAGAGTTTCTAACCTGGTGCTTGACCAAGATGGCATTAACATTCCCCTCAGCTTGACTAAACCTCAGACAGGTTTCTTCCTAACTATAGGCCCTCGACCTCCCTTTCTGTAGAATTTACTTAGCATTTTCTTTAGAAGATTTGCAATTGTAAATTCTTTCTGTCCCCTTTAACTGTATATAAATATTCTCCCAGCTGCTTGTCAGTTTTGCCACAGGAATTGTCCTTCTCAAGGACCAGGAAATCATCTCTTTGAAATGTAAACATTGAAGGAGATAACACTCCAGTCTCTAGTCTCTGTGTGAGATAGGAACTTAACCCCAATGGGGACAAATCAGGAAACACTGCCAGCCTAATCACAAAGGAAAATACTTGCAAACTCAGGAATAATGTTACATGCTGGACACATCCAGCTTTCCCCAGACATCCTCTGGTATTTTTCCACAAGCTCACCCCAGAGCTTAAAACCCTCTCCCTTCTTGTTTCAGCAAAGTTGAGTTCAGTCTCTGCCATGTTAATAGTCTTAAATAAAACCTTCCTTGTTTAACTTTGGTGTAGTGTTTGCTTTGATATGCTGAATATTTATTAGATACATTTTTTTTTTTTTTTGTCCTCTTAGTTACTACAAACGATATTTTGCCCACATTTCTTTTTGTCACTACACAATATGGGCACCATTTTTCCAACTTTTATGTTTCTTCACTGCCCTCTGCCTAGCTCCACAGCAATGCCACATATTTCAGGGATTCCCCCCCACCTTTGGCAGTGTCCCATTTCTAGTACCAATTTTTTTGTATCAGGCAGCTACATCGTCATAATGCACATGAAAAACTCCCCCACAATTCAGTGGTATATACATGTAATTTCTTATTATTCCCATTTTAGTTTTTCAGGTAAGCTGGTAAGGCTCAGATTTTGGCTGTGGGTCTGAAGTTGAGGTGTTGTAGCTCTGCTTCAGGCTGTAGTTTGGCTAGGCTTGGCTGTAATTTCTGGATCTGCTCCATGTGCCTCAATCTGTGTCAGGGCTGACTGGCCAGGAATTACACAAGGCATGTTTTTCTCTTGATACTGCCAGAAGTATGCAAAAGACCAAAACACCTTCCAAGTCCCTTCTTACATTACATCCACTAACATCATATCAGCCAAAATAAGTCACAGCCAAACCTGAAATTAAGGGGTGGGGAAGTACACTCTGCCTACCATGAAGCCATGGAAAGGGTGCAAATATACACAACTCTTTCAAAGGTCATAATGTTTTTCCTAGATAATTGCATTAGGATCCATACTGCCAGAGTCCATTGTCCAAAGCTGCAGAAACACATCTGGAGTAAACAGTAATAGGTTGATTTAGTTTTTAATTTGTTGTGGTGAAGTAGAGCTGAAGGATTGTTGGCATCTTGGAAAAAGGGAAAGTGGAGGGTTGGAAAATACTGTAAAGGATTTGGGCCTGTGTGGAGTGATTCTGAGGGGTGTCGGTGAAATGAGAGACAGTTTTGGAGTGGATGATGATTATAGAAAGGAGCAATTGAAAGATAATATATCTGGGGGGTTCTTAAAGTAATAGGTGAGTACAACAGTGTTAGAGTTTTCATTGATAAATGTAGTCACCCGTATTACCTGGAAGTGGAGGATATTTAGTTGTCTTAATAGTTGCAGTGGGTTTTATGTCATGGCTTCAGAAGCAGAAGGTTTCTGCTTCCTTAAGGTAGGTTTGGAGAGATTCAGAAAGCAAGTAGGGTTTTATGTCTGTATACTACAAAGGGAGTTGCTTGCTCTTTCAGATCTTCTGCCCTGCCTCCACCTTTCCTCTGAGCACCAGGTGGAGACTCAAGTTGGTGAGTAGGTGAGACTCCTTTTGTGTCTGGGACTTCAGGGGACTCTTAACTGTTACTCCAGGCCATATTAGCCCTTTGAGAGCCCATTAAAATTTTTCTCATTTTCATACCCATGTTTATGGCTGACACCTCTTTCTCCCATGCTTTGCTAAAGGTGAAACAATTTCTCCTAGGAAGGACTTAGTTAACCTTTTGGAATTCAGCTCACCTGCTTGCCTTGAAACTCATAAACTCAAGAACATTTGTGATTTTGGAGTTACAATAGATTTTTTTCTCATTGTAGGAGTACGTTCTCTTGTGACTTCTATGCCCTAAGCCTCTAATCTGTAAGGTTTTATTTTTAGGAAAACAAATGTCATAGCATTTGATATATTAATTACAATTGTCAAATGAGTTAGTTATTATTTTCTTTTTTAAAAATGAGAAAGCCAAATCTCAGAAAGGTTAAGTAACTTGCCTCGGGTCAGACCACTAACATTTGATATGGCTAGAATACAAATCTTGCTGCAAGGTCCAGGTAAATAGCACTATACCATACTGGCCCCAAATGATTTTTCCAGGCCCTGCTTCCTTGTTTCATAAGTGCTAGACTAATCAGTTGTATATTTAAATTGCATTCCCATGCCCTTCTCCATATTGTTCTTTCTGCCACAGAATAGTATCTAAATTTTAAAATTTAACATGTACAAACATGTGTTTATATTTGCATTCTTTTTCTTCTAGGGAGTCTCCCAAATTGAGTAAGTACCAGGCTTCACAAACTTTGACCCACTTATGTCAGGGGGTGCTAATTGGGCATTAACCTGAATTTTAAATTGATAATGCTCACATAATCCCTATTATATAACCGTAGAGAATTATAGTCAGTAGCACATGCATACATGAAATAAGTTAGGAGGAGTAATGATAACAAGTATTTTAGGTATTTATTTTAGAAGAAAAGACCTTTCCATTTTAAAGGGCACACTAATTTACACCCAAGAAGTGGAATCACTAAGGCACAAAGCCACTTTGACGTCAAAATATGTCTTGAATTTTGTGTTAACTATGATTGAATTGTGTTTTAAAGGATGGATCTTTTAATATTTTTGGTCAAATTTACTCAGTGGAGCAGTCACAACCTAGTTAAAAAAATGTCAAGTGTGACACTATAGATGTTATGAGAATATTTTGTAAAGGAGGAATTGAAGTAAAGTGATCTATCTTGGATCTCACTTTCAGCTAGGTAATGCTATTATAGTCCTGTCTCTTTATAATAGAGATGCTTTCTCTAAATGAGAAATAGCATCACTAAGAGGTTCTGTGTGATCCCTACCAATGACTCTGCTTCATTCTATGTGTTTAATGATGCCTGTAGGAAAGCTTACTTACTCTGACAAGATATTTCCATCAGCATCCTTGAGTTGAGCAGAATAAAAATGATGTGAAGATCATGCCTGCTTTTCATTTGGGTGAAGATCATGCCCTTAAGTGTTTGCTTTTAATGTGGCATTTAAGAAATACAAATTTCCATGTTAGAATTTTTAGCAGTTAGTGGATATACCTGGAAAGGTAATAAAAAGAATTTCTTCACAACCAGGATTAAATGTACTCTATCAGTAGACATTATTTTGTCTCAAATTCACATTTTTTTGATTCCCATAGGTTGATACATGAATAGCATTAAATCACCAGAAATACCTAAAATGTCTGTACAAAATGGTAAAGACATTGGGCTCTTCATGGATTTATTGACTTAAGAGTTTGAGACAAAAATGTTTAGATGAGGAACTTAACTATAGCAATATCAACATCATTTTCATTATCAAGAAATTTGCCCTTAATGTCCAAAGTATATTATCTTTATTGTCATAATGGTAATAACAACAACCTATACAGGATGATTCATTACAGAATTGTATACTTCCATAAATAGATTAACAAGCTTATATTAAGGATCTAGACAAAACTACCTTGTAAAAGTTAAAAATTTTCCCTTTTAATTAATAAATATTATAAACATGGAGATATACTGTTTCTCTACAAATTTTCATTTACTAATTATAGCATCAGTTGATCATTATTGCTAGAATGAATATTATCTGAGTTAATTATTTCTGTTAGTTGACAATTGGTGATTAATTCCACCATTACTTCTACATGTATTTAGTTTGTATTTTATTTTAGGAAATAACTTTTCCTATTTTTTATGTATTTATTTATTATTTATTCATTTATTTATTTATATTGTTGTGGATTCATAGATTCCTCACTTGTTCATTCCTCTTTATTAGATTTTAATTCATTGCTAACATTATGTTGGAATAGTTAGGCAAAGAACATTGTCTTAACGGTTGTTATAAATATGGACAACAGGGGTCTTGTTTCATTTTGTCATGCTCCTATTCTCCTATGAGTACTGTCTTTCTTTCTGGCAAAATATGTTGTGTCAGGCTCCCAAGGTCTGGGAACAGCCATTTCTCTGAGGAACCTTGGTTCATTTAGGTAGGGAATACTATTTAGATACCAATTCTGGACACTAGATATGCCAATTCCTGAGTGTCATTATATAGCATAATTCAGAGACTAAAACTGGGAAAATATTTTTATAAAAAAAATTACAAGTTCATACTAATACTGTACATTGAATCCAGGAACACATGATTTTTTTCTCTTCTTTACACATTTCACATTTACATCATCCATCTTCCACAATGAAAACTGTGTCCTGAACATAATATATTTACCCATTTGCCCTACGAAGAAAGAAGTTTCTGATATAGTTCACTTCTTGCATCACATAAATTCCTATTTGCTCTTCCATTACATTTAGTTCCCATATTAAAACAGGATGCCTTTATATTAATGGAAACAAGATGCTCACTTCCTATCCAGAGCAGGGGGGAAAGAACAAGTAATCATCTACAAAGTGTTACTCAGCCTTAATTTATGAAAAAACTAGACAGATTTGGTAGCTGTAGTCATATCCCTGCAGCTGGTCCCAAAGCCGTAAGTGATATTTGTCACCTTATTCCTCCACTACTTTCTAGTTTTTCTTTCTTGATCTGAAGTTTGATTGGCTTTAGCTCCTTGTCTGACACTGAGACACAACTTTATCTCTGAATGACCTTAAGCCTTAGATTCCTTACCTTTATTAAGCAACAATTCTTGAAATTGCCCATTTGCCATTATCACTGTGTATGGAAATGCCAAGAGCCACATTCATTAATCCCTGAGTTCAAGAATAGGTCTGTTTGTTTGTCAGTACAGTAATCTCTTTCTCAATCAGCTGGGATAGAGTGCCCAATGTATCCATTAGATAGTCTCAACTTCAAGTTTAGTGGAATATTCAGTTAGCCCTTGAAAGAACATTGTATTTGTGGAAATCATCAACTCAGTTTTGTAGAGTCTAAGGTGTGGGAATGTTGTTTTCTTTTTTTTTTTTTTTTTAGGATTTTACTTATTGATTTGACAGAGAGAGAGAGAAAGAGAGGGGGCACAAGCAGGCAGAGCAGCAGGCAGAGGGAGAAGCAGGCACTCCATTGAGCAGGGAGCCCAATGTGGGGGCTGGGATCATGACCTGAGCTGAAGGCAGACGCTTAACCAACTGAGCCACCCAGGAGCCCCTAAGGTGTGGGAATGTTAAACAAATTCAAGAAGTATGTTAGTCAGAGTTATAGTGTGGCAGCCAGGACTACCTACTTTTCTGGTTCCTTCACCTCTATGTTCCAGTGCTAGATATTAGCAATTATTTGGCAAATAAACCACATCTTAGAGGACGATGTCCCAAAAGTGAAGGAAGTTATTCCCGAGTCAGCATCTTTGCCAAGTATCAGGCCATTGTATTATGACTAACTGCTTTTGGATATTGTATATATGGATATGTATATGGTATATGCTAAGATTATATGATACCCTTGTCAAGAACCCATTGCCCCAACTCTTCTTTGATATGAGTCAATATCATGTGGAATTCCATGCTGATAGATTAGTCATTTTGTAGGTGATGAGAAGATAATGCTGTAGGAGGCGTCTGGGCAAGGAAGGTAAACACAAATCCAAAGAAGGTATCTATTCCAGTAAGGATGGATCAATGTCCCTAACAGGGCTCCATTATAATCTCCATGTCAGTTAATGGCTCACTTGCCTCCCTGAGCAACATTTCCATATAAAAGTCTCAGGATGGTCTCTGCTGCTAGCAGATTGGGCATTCATAGTGGCAGTAGTTAGACAATTATTGAAGATAACTGCAAACAGTCCCCTAAACTTATGATGGTTCAATTTGCCTTTTTTTTTTTTTTTTTTTTTTTTTAGGATGGTGTGAAAGTAATACTCATTTAGTAGAAATTGCATTTCGAATTTTGAAATTTGATCATTTCCATTTCCTGGGCTAGTAGTATGCAGTGTGATACTGTCTCGTGGGCAGTGGTAGTGAGGTGCAGCTCCCAGTCAGCCACACGATCACGAGGGTAAACAACAATATACTTACAACCATTCTGTACCCATTCAGCCATTCTGTTTTTCACTTTCAATAGAGTATTCAATAATTTACATGAGATATCAACATTTTATAATAAAATAGGCTTTGTATTAGATGCATTTGCCCAACTGTAAGCTAATGGAAGTGTTCTGAGAATGTTTAAGTTAGGCTAGACTAAGCTAGGATGTTTGGTAGGCTAGGTGTATTCACTGTATTTTTACTTAGGGTATTTTCAACTTGTAAAGGGTTTTGTGAGGTGTAACTCCATCATTACCTGCGCCAGATCTGCAGTTCATAGTTTTAGTTCCACATGTAGTCTTATCATTAGCCCATTTTGGCAACAGTGGAAAGCTACAGAAAGAGGCTTCCTTACATCCACAGGATGAAAGATGAGTATGTGAACTTTGAGAACTTGTGTTAGTTTCCTGTGGTTGCTATAGTAAATAGTATAGTAAATTGCCCCAAAGGTGGCAGCTTAAAATGATGTAAATTAATTCTGTCATTGTTCTGAAGGTCAACATAGGTCAAAATTCTTCCTTGCCTCTTCTAGCTTCTGGTGGCTGTTGTCATTCCTTGACTTCCTTGGCTTGTGGCCATATCACTCAACTTTTACATTGCTACCTCCTCGTTTGTGTGTCTGTCCTCTGTGTGTCTTCCAGAAGGACAGCTGCCATTGTCCATTGCATCATCCACAATGATACCATCTCAACATTCTTTTTTCCTTATTTCTTTTTTTAAGTAGGCTCCACACCCAGCATGGAGCCCACTGCAGGGCTTGAACTCACAACCCTGAGATCAAGACCTGAGCTAAGATCAGGAGTCGGATGCTTAACCGACTAAGCAACCCAGGCACCCCTCATCTCAACATTCTTAATTTATTTCCATCTGTGAGTAATCTTTTTCCAAATAAGGTAACATTTACAGATTCTAGGGATTTGGCCTGGACCTATCTTGAGGGCCATCATTTAAGCCACTATACCTGGCAAGTGTGAAACCTTCCTTTTCCTCCAGGAAAGTATTGATATCACCCACATGTCATTCATCTTTTAGCAAACTTAAATTAATTTTATACTGATAACATAATTTCAGTGAGGACATTTTAAAAAATCAACAACAAAAACACGGACAATGTTGCATCCTCATTATTACATATTCTAGGATGTTTTATTCTGAGATTTGCCATATTTGATATACAGTACAAAATGAAAGACATCCTAAGTTCTAGTTAATGCTGCCTATAAGAACCTTTCCAGACTCTGCATCAGAAGTGCAGTGTGGGTAACTGCTGGAAACTGGAAGATGGCCTGGTAGGTGGGAGTTGCTCCTATCCACACAGTCCTATCCACAGAGGGCCTAGATGCATGACAGGTGTGAGGGAGAGAACTTGCATGCACGTGCCTCATGCCTGAACATCCAGGGATGTCCTGGGATGGGTTCTCGTGTCTGGGCTTAGTGCGGATAGACTCCTGGGCCACAGGTAGGAACTTCTGGGGGACACACAGTGCTGCTCAGCTCCAGCCTGCTGGAGAACAGAGATGCCAAGCTATCATATTTTGAACTCACTAAGAATTTATTTCCCTTATTTGGAAATAGTACTATTTTACAAACAAAAATTAGTAATACCAAACTTCAGTATAATTTATAGTATAATGGCACAATCACTACAAGATTAATAGGGAAATATTTACAGCAACAATATCACAAACAAATATTTCATGCCTTTAATATAAATGTTTAAATCTAATTTATTTATAAGGGGCCATCTAATTTTCACCAAGTAATGTTATGTGCTGGTTCTCAATTGTAATTATTATTAGATGTAACTATCAACATTAAATCATAATGTAATTTAGTAACCTGCCTCAGACTAGAACATTTTGTCCATTCATTAACAGATATTTAGTCATGTTCCTAACATATTGATGGAAAATCTGCATTTTAAAATGATCACCTTTGAAATAGGCCTAGGGGTAAATATCAACATTTCAACATTTCTGAGTTAAATTAAAATTCCTCAACCAATAATTAATTGGGTACTCACAGTCCAGAGAAGAAAAAAAAAAAATCCTACAACTTCCTTTTTTTTTTAAAGATTTTATTTATTTATTTGAGACAGAGAGAATGAGAGAGAGAGAGCACATGAGAGGGGTGAGGGTCAGAGGCAGAAGCAGGCTCCCCGCCGAGCAGGGAGCCCGATGCGGGACTCGATCCAGGGACTCCAGGATCATGACCTGAGCCTAAGGCAGTGGCTTAACCAACTGAGCCACCCAGGCGCCCCAAATCCTACAACTTTCTAACTGGGCCATTCAGATGTGTGGATTTTTAGGAAAGAATAAATAGTCTCTTTATACAATTTTAGCTTTTTCTCCAAGAAGTCACACGTAAAGAAGCAAAGAACATGATAATGAAAACTGGAAAGAAGACAAATATTCAGAGCCTTTCAAAAGTTTTTTATTTATTTATTTTTATGAGGTAGTGTAATGCTTCATAAAAAGGATAAAGCCAGAGAAATTGCAAGGTGGAGCTGAGCAGATTTGCCACATACGGAATGCTACATGCACAGGAAATACACGAAGATTGCCTTTTTTTTCTGAGTTTTTAACATAGGCATCCATAAATGAAGAGGTTGAAGAAGCTTTCTGTTTTTTAAGTCTGATTCTCTTATATAATAAGTGTGCTGCAGTTGTTAGTAGCACAGACTTTGGTCTAATAATCTTAGGTTCAAATACCAACTTCACAACAGGCTAGCTTTTTGCCTTGAGCAAGTTAATTAACTTTTCTAAATTTCAGTTTCCTAATTTGTGAAAATGGGACTGCTGTAAAGATTAGCTAAGGGACTGCATGAAACTTGTATATCAACACCAGGTACATAGAAACCATTAAAGAAATGGCTAAAATACAGCTAAACAGAGTATTAATATTAGTGTTATTGTTGGCTTGATATTTCACCTCTTCTAGCTCTTTGCTCAGTTGCCGTTTCTGTGAGAAGATTTTGATCTCCTTGTTAATATGCATAAGCCCTACCCCTTTCCAATTCTTTTCCTCAGCCTATTTTATCTGATAATCATTTATTATCATCAGAGGTACTCTATTTCATTACTTAATAATTAACTAATTAATTAATTCCCTGTATCTGTCCCTCTGTTAGAATTTAAGTTCCTTGAGAAAGGAGTTTTATCTGCTTTGTTAACTCTGCTTTTCCTAGTGACTACATTCTAGATCCTAGAACAACGCTTGGCATAGAGTATATGCATAATAGTCTTGAATGAGTTAATATTATTAAACTATTGTGAACTTCAGCTTATAAGAACAGTTTTAGACTCCAAGAGAAGACTCATCTCACATATAAAGGTTAAGTCTTACCACTCATCTAAGTAGTTTATCCAAAATCAGAATACAATTTAGTAGTGGACTAGAGCCTATTCCTCTGATTCCCAACAATCTTTTGCTTACTTAATAATCATGATCTTTGGGGCGCCTGGGTGGCTCAGTTGGTTAAGCATCTGCCTTTAGCTTAGGTCTTGATCTCAGGGTCCTATATCAAGCCCCACGTCAGGCTCCCCTGCTCAGCGGGGCATCTGCTTCTCCCTTTCCCTCTGCTCCTCTCTCTCTCTCTCTCTCTAATAAATAAATAAATAAATCTAAAAAAAACCCCCACAAAAACAAAATAATCATGATCTTTTATACTTATGCTTTGTTGGAGAGTAGTACATGAGTATTTCTACAATTGATGTCTCACATATTGTGGATATTTAAATTCCTACATTAAAGTTAAAAGAGAGATATCATTTTCTTCACTTGTAAATGATTTTAGAGACTCAGTTTATTGGTGCCTCTCTCCTCACCTCCAGTTTTTTCCCTAACTACCAAGTTGGGACAGTTTTTAAATTTTATTGGCTATTAGCCTTCATTGTTTCAAAGACCTATCACCATTTAATCACAGAACCTGCTATTATGTCTTCCCTTAAATTCTCATAGCTTAGAATAAATAACCTGACCCTAAAGATTGCCAAATAAGACATTGCTTTCTATTGTGCTGTAACATATTTTACTTTTGAAACATCATCCAAAATAAACTCTCATAAATTGAGAATTTAATTTTTTATTACTACCGTACAGGGTCATACATAAACATGGATGTACTGATCATTGATGATGGCTTTTTGAGTACTTAGGAAATCTTACTCCTTTATTAAATAAATCTCTGCCTAAAATTAGACAGAGAGTTTCTAGGTTGGCCAATGAAGCTGATCAAATTGTGCCAAATTTGCTTCTTTGGCTTACCTATTTTTCATGTCCTGTCAATTGCATTTCCACTGACAAGATATTTGAAGAAATGTTTTCCTTTCAAAAACAAAGAAAATAGAGAATTATCAATTAAAAAGACAAACTATTATTTACCGAGTATGTACCAAAACTGTTAGTCACTCTACATGCACTATTTCTGAAAGGTAGCACCATTCCATTTCTTCACTGGAGGAAATAATGCTCAGGATTTACAGTTGATCCTTAAAAAATGTGTAGATTAGGGGCAGCAGCCCCAGTGCAGTCAAAAATCCATGTGTGGGGCACATGGGTGGCTCAGTCAGTTGAGTGTCTGACTGTTGGTTTCAGTTTAGATCATGATCTCAGGGTCATGAAATAAAGCTGTTCATGGGGCTCCGCACTCAGCGGGGAGTCTGCTTGGGATTCTCTCTCTCTCTTTCCCTCTGCCCCTCCCCCTGTGCATGTGCTCACTCTCTCTCAAAATAAATAAATAAAATCTTTTTTTAAAAATCCATGTGTAACTTTTGACTTCCCAAAATTTTAACTACTAATAGTCTTTTGACTGGAAGCCTTACTGACAACATAAACAGTTGATTAACACTTATTTTGGATGTTATATGTATCACATACTGTTTTCTTAACAATAAAATAAGCTAGAGAAAAGAAAATATTATTAAGAAAGTCATAAGGAAGAGAAAATACACTTACAGTACTGTGTAGTATTTATTGAAAAAATATCTGCATATAAGTGGTCCTGCACAGTTCAAACCCATGTTGTTCAAGTGTCAGCTCTATAAGTAACTTGGAAAAGGGTTCAACTGGATGACCATCCGTATCTTCATACATGCAAAATAAAAATCAATGTTATTTCAAATATGCTATATTGTCACTTCACCAGGGCAGGCCATAGTAGAAATAATCATATACAAAGTATTACTGCTATTAAAACTCCACATTACCTCCCACCCACCCTCCCTTTACTGGATAATGGAAAAAAAATACAGGATGTTTGATTGATTATTTGGTTTACCTTTTGTGTCTACTGGTATTATGAGACTAGGAAATACTATATCTCTAGCACAATTCAAATCAATAATCTTCTACAAAGATTTATGGAAGTTGCAACATATTGAACAGTATTCCCCTCTACTTATCTCTTTCTAATGATCACAGAAATCCACATTCAATGTGAATGGCATGGAAGTGTTATCACAAGTATAGAAAGCCTCAAAGATAATTCATTTTTCTTGGACAGTTGTCTGATAATCCTAATTTGTCCTTGTACATATTTGTATATATTATATTAAATTATATCCAGTATATTATATCCATTACACACTAATGCATTATATCTTAAATGAATACAAATAAAATTAGCATAAGACATATCCCCAAATGCTGAAGAAAAATAAAATATCTAGTTATTCTGGAAGCTTGGACCCACTAATTTTGCTTAGGTAAATGTATACCCATGCCAGCATCTATAAATACATTAAACACCAAACTATATAAAAACCTAAAAATTGGAAAGAGGAAAATCTCATCTCCACTCTTTCTAGAATTCTAAGATATAAGCAAGGGCAGATGATCAACTATCTGATATTTTAGTTCTTGGATGTGAAAATGTGGGGTGTTGAGAATTCTGTGAATAGTGAATTCCTCAGTAATAAGAAATAGGCTAAGGAAGAATGAGTATAAATATATGCTCTTCAATATTTCAATGCAATTTTATTTCTATATCATAATACTCAACAAAAAGAACTCTTGAACACAGCATTATGAATTTTTCAGATTGGCTGTATCCCTTTATCAGTCAGAACTCAACAGAGAAACAGAACCAGTAGGATCCCCCTCTCTCTCTTTCTCCCCCTCTCTCACTTCTCTCCCTCCCCAACCCCCCCGTGTGTGTGTGTAGTGTGTGTGTGTGTCTATCTTTATATATATATAGATAGATAGATATCTATGTATCTTTATATATATATAAATTTATAGGCTGAAACCTCTCAAGCAGAAGCTGATTTTAAGTTGACACATAAAACCGATGATGACATTCACCCCTTGCTAATTTGTCACCAATGCATATATTATCCTTAAATCACACCTAATCTAAACAGAAAGACAATAACAAAGTCATACTTCCACTGAACATGATACAAATGTCCCACATATAACCAAAAATATGCTAAACTTTTCCCCAGAAAATAATTCAAAGTCCTTGGGTGATATTCACTCTTTTTAATGCTTTTTATTCAAGTATAATTAACATACAGTGCTATATTAATTTCTGATGTACAATATGATTGAACAATTCTATACATTATTCAGTTCTCATCACAATGATAAGCGTATTCTTAATCCCCTTCACCTATTTCACCCATCCCCCCACACACCTCCCCTCTGGCTAACCACATTCAATAACCATTTGCCACAGTACATAAATCAACATAGACTTATAACTCTTATAACTTATATCTCCTTTCAATGCAAAATGAACAATCAGGTACAATACTCAAACTTTTCTGCCCACTGGGAGGATTTCCCTTCACCACATTTCCTTCAGGGATGTTCCAGAGAGAGGCTATAGTGCTATAGTTATCTACTTTTGGGCAGTACCAGCATATCATGTAGAACCATCTGTAAGCCAGGCCAAGTTTTCTCTTCATTGGTCAACTATTCATAGGGAACTCTCCATGAGGCAACAGGTGTTACTCGGAGAGAGAAGATAATGTATAGCAAGAGTAGAGATCATGGGCATTGGATCTACTTCCTCATGTGACTTGTGCCTTCAGGGCTTCTGAAGCCCATTATCCTTTGATAGTAGAGTTTTGATGTTCACACCTAACCTTAAGACTTGATGGGTCAATGACATTCAGTACATGATGGGCAACTCAGGTGAAATTATACTTGGTGGCTCATGTTTAAGCATTAAGTGTTTACTAAGGCTCAATAGCTAGCCAAAAGCTGTTTCTCTGCTTGACTTATTTCACTTAGCATAATCCCCTCCAGATCCAACCATGTCGATGCAAATGGTAGGTATTCATCCTTTCTGATAGCTGGATAATATTCCATCGTGTATATGAATCACACCTTCTTTATCCATTCATCTGAACTAATGAATCATTGAACACTACAACTAAAAATAATTATGTACTATATGTTGGCTAATTGAACTTCATAAAAAAATAAACAGAGGGCAAAAAAAAGCTGTTTCTCAAAAGAGTAGTTATCCTCAAAAGATAATGAAATTTTGAAATAAAATCCTGAGAGACTGAGGCCTATAGGGACCTACCACAGGCTCCAAACAACCTCTCATTCTGCCAATCACACTTCAAGCAACATCAGATCTGCTAGATTATATGGTCCAAGTGGCAGAGCAATTAGCGTGGCAGTCTAGATCCGTTGCAGAACCTTTTCTAAATGTTCTCAAAACTAGCAACTCTTTGGGTTACTTGGTAAATAGAATGGAGTAACACATTCAAATGAGGAATAAGTTGCCTCCAAAATCTAAATAGTGCTACTCCATGTTGTACCTCATTTTTGGCTATGGAAGGGGCCAGATGCAATATCTTGTCTTTCACCTTAAAAGGGATCTGTATGTGTGTTACACCACTAGACTCCTACAAATTTCACTGATGTTAGAGACTTCTGAAGTTTTGTCAGATTTATTTCCCACTCTCTGACATGGAAATGTCTAACCAATATTTGGCATCATTGCTACTTCTTGCTCACTAGTCAGCATAATATCATCAATATAATGGACCAACAACATGTCATATGGACCAGCAACATGGTCCTTATGAAACAGAAACGTGATCAAGATCCCTACAAGCTAGAGAGTTTATATGCCTGAGATAGAAAGGAAGGTATATTGCTAGCTGAAAGGAAACTGCTTCTGGTGCTTTTTACTCATATATATCTAGAAAAAAATTATTTTCTTGATCAATAGCTGCATACCACATATGAGGGCATGTATTAATTTGCTCAAACAAATTAGGATCATTTTACATTTTGATTCAACAGTGATCTTTACTGTTAATCCTGATAAAACACTTTGAATAGAGCTATATATGTTAGGTATTCTGAATTTTGATTGATATAGTAAATATTTCTTCTGAATCAAAAATGTAAAATGATCCTAATTTCCATAGCACAAATTAGGACATTTTAAATTAGCATAGAGCAATTTTTAAATAACTATTAGCTTGTTTTCCCTTAGGCTGATTTTAAAGCGTATCAACATGTCAGAATTTTTTTTAAAAAGGTAAGGAAGAGAACTTTAAAAGCCGAAAAAATGTTATGCAATGACAGATTCATAAAACACATGCATGAAGAGACTGAGTTTTTGAAACTGAATAATTTTTGCCTTTGTAATACAGATGTTATTACAAGAGTCAAATTGGTATATTAGCCTAACAGCTCCAAAGTGGCAATTTACACATCATTTAGTACAATAAGATTCCATCAAAGTCTATCATTATTATTATCCTTTTCTTTTTTTTTTTTTTTAAAGATTTTATTTATTTGAGAGAGAGAGAATGAAAAAGAGAGCACATGAAAGGGGGCAGGGTCAGAGGGAGAAGCAGACTCCCTGCCGAGCAGGGAGCCCGATGCGGGACTCGATCCAGGGACTCCAGGATCATGACCTGAGCCGAAGGCAGTCGCTTAACCAACTGAGCCACCCAGGCACCCCTATTATTATCCTTTTCTATTCACTGATAAGATAAATTTGATAAGGCACCATGTTAGTAACTCTAGATTAGAAATGGGAAGCATTTTCTCTTTTTCAATGTAGTAATTATATATTAGTTGTCCTTAGCAATTTCTTTAAGCTATTGGAAAATATCTTTAAAAAATTAATCCATTAAATGAACACTCAGTTCTCTTAAACTAAAAGTGTATGAAAAAGCATTTTATTATATCCAGAGATTCTACAGATGTATACCATCTATTTCCAAAATTACAATCCAGTATTTTCTATAGTAATATAATTTTGAAAAATTGTAATGAAATTTTAATTAAAGAACATTTTACCTTTCTTAACAAATAATCTAGTGATGGTTGACAGAATATCTGAGCAGTTGATTTCATCCTTTAATTTCCACTTAGTATCAGTTAAGGACTAGAAAGTTGCATGTGGCTAAACTCAACTCAAAGAGGCTGAGAATTTACCCTGAGCTCAAGTACTCGAGTAAAATTTGAAATCACCAACCAACTCCATTATGTTCATGAATACAGTTAAAGTATTTGACAGTATTAGCTACTTTATCATATAAAAATCTTGGTTTCTATAGACTTTGTATTATCATTATTAATTTAAAACACTTTTGCCATTTCATGCCATACATTACTAGTGTTCTCCTTACCCCAGCAACATGCTTTTATAGATGACTTTAAACAATAATACATATAATTAATATTTACAGATAAATTTTAAGTAGTGCGTGGGGATCCTGGTAAAGAGAAATATAGGCTTGGGTACACATGCACCTGGTCCTTTTTTTAAAAAAAATTGAAATATAGTTGACATATAATATTATATTAGTTTCAGGTATATAACACAGTGATTTGACAACTATAAATATTATGAAATGCTCACCATGATAAGTATAGTTACCATCTGTCACTATACAAAGTTACTACAATATTATTGACTATATTCTGTATGCTGTATTTTTCATCCCTGTGACTTATTCATTTTATAACTGGAAGTTTGTACTGCTTAATCCCCTTTGTCTATTGGAATCAGAAACCTATTTCACCCACTATGAATCTATTTCTATTTTGTTGTTATTGTTTGTTTGTTCATTTGCTTGGTGTTTTAGATTCCACATACAAGTGAAATAACATGGTATTTGTCTTTGTCTGACTTATTTCAGTTAGCCTAATATCCTCTAGGTCCATCCATATTACAAATGACAAGATTTCCTTCTTTTTATAGATGAGTAATATTCTGTTGTATATATCTACCACATCATCTTTCTCTGTTCATCTATCAATAGATACTTAGGTTGCTTCTGTATCTTGGCTATTGTTAATAATGCTGCAGTAAACATACAGGTGCATATATTTTTCCAAACTAGTATTTTTTGGGTAAATACCCAGAATTAGAATTATTGGATTGTACAGTACTTCTAGTTTTAGTTTTTTCAGGACACTCCATACTGTTTTCCATCGTGGCCGCACCAGTTTACATTCCCACAAACAGTGCGCAAGAGTTTCCTTTTCTCCTTGGCAACTCTTGTTATTTCTAGTCTTTCTGATACTAACCATTCTGACTGATGTAAAGTGACACCCCATTGTGATTTTGATTTGCATATCCCTGATGATCAAAAATGTTGAGCATCTTTTCATATGTCTGTTGACCATCTGTATGTTTTCTTTGGAAAAATGTCTATTCAGGTCTTTTACCCACTTTTTAATCAGATGATTTGGGTTTTTATGGTGTTGAGTTGTATGAGTTCTTTATATATGTTGGATAATTCGCTCCTTATCAGATATATGATTTGCAATTATCTTCTCCCATTCAGTAAGTTGCCTTTTCATTTTGTAAATGGTTTTCTTCACTGTGCAAAAGTTTTTTAGTTTGATGTAATCCCAAGTGTTTATTTTTGCTTTTGTTTCCCTTACCTGGCCCATTAGGATCATTGATACTGTAACTGTAAGGAAATCAGATTATTTTGATCAAATCTAACTAGATTTGAGAACCAACTCCAGATTCCCATTCTTTATGTCCTATGTCAATAATTAAACCTTGACTGACATTGAATTGGTACCTGAATTGGATCCAGAATTGCATTCTGTGGGTCTATAGCCAAGCATTTCATATAAGAATTTGGGTCACAGAAATACAGCAGTTGAGAAAAACTAAACACAGAGTGGAAGATAGTGAAGTTGATCTGGAATTTACCAACTACCCCTGCATCTTCCTGACCCTGTATTTATCCACAGTGATTCAGAAGGTAATGATCACTGGTTTACCTCTATCTCCCAAATCTCAGATAGGTCCCTCTTTGGCTAGGTCTAAAGTGAAACAATTCCAAGAGTAACAAAATTAACAATGGACTCGTATAGTAATTTAAGGCTTTACCTTGGAAAAGAAGGTGAAGATAGCTAATGTAAGTGGGTATAAGAAAACATTGAAGCTGCTAATTAAAGGGAACATGTGAAAAAATGTAAAAACAACAAAAGGTTATTTTAAAAAAAGCTAATAAGTAATACCAAAAGGAATACACATGTACCAATATTCAATTTTTTCAGCTCTCTATATTCGGTGCATTTTGGGTCCAGCCATCATTACCTGGTGGCATAACATACCAGTGTGTTAGAAAATTATGTATGAAACAATCTGACTTCTGCCTTATACTGATATCATTTACCTATATTTTTAAATCATCTATGAGCTACTTTTTATATAGAATTGTTTATTGCAGCAGACTATTCACGTTGCAAATATGTGGACACATAATTCCTAAAATACAGGCTAAGATTACCGGCATAAAGTTACTCTTTGTGTATACATATATATTATGTACATATCTTATGCCTAACAATTCTCCTTCCTATATTGTGTTTAATAGAAATGCAAAGAAATGCATTAAAGATATTTGTTGCAGCATTGTTGAAATAACAAAATGTTAGAGGAAGTATATATGCCTTTTGATAAGGAAAAATTTTAATTAATTATGCTACCTGCATAAAATGAAATTATATGTATATGAATGTGTGTATACAGATATGTGTATGCTATATATGAATGTACACATAAATACACCCCTTATATGTATGCACCATACATGTGTATGCGTGTCTGACAGTATATGCATATGAATACATAGGATCATACACATATATGCATATTCATACAGATACATATACCCATATATGCACATATATATCAATAAACTGTCACTTTATTAGGTTGTGATAACAACAAAATAAATATCTTTGGCTTATAAGAAATACATTTCTGGCACAGAAAAACATGTTCACTGAAGCTCTGCTTCACATACTTTTCCTACTGAGACATTATTGTACATGAGCAGTGAGAAGAGGAAAGGGGAGAGATGGCAATCAGGTGATAACCCTAAGTGCTTCTGCAAAAGAATAGGTATATATTAAATTTGCCCATATTTCTTTAGTCCAAAATAAGTCACATGGACAAGATTGATGTCAATGGGGTGAGAGAGTTAAATTCTTCCAAAGGAAAGGGGACGCAAATATACAGAAACAAGAATGTTGAACAAACACATATACATATACACACACAGAGGAAAGAGAGGGATTAGTGTCTGTCTGTGTGTGTGTGTTTGTGTGTGTGTACAATGGAGGAGCAGATCTGTTTGTTCTTATGTTATGAAGAAGGATATTTGTAAGAATACTTACTACCTCATTTCTTTGACTTTGTATCAGAGCGGAGGAGAATCTTTCATTTTGTTTTTGCTGTATAAACATTTTTTAAAAAATGAAAATAAGAAAGAAGTGGTGTTTAATACTAAACATAAAAATATGAAAACTATTTTAATGTGAAATATAAACTAATATAAACTTTAAAGATCATTCTCTCATGGTTTCATTAGTAGGGAAATATTTCATTATCTTTATAACAACTCTAAGGAAGCACAATCCACTTACAGTGAACTGAGTAAATTCAAAGTGTCTATATCCAAAAATTCTCCCCTTGTTCTTTACCTTAAGGAGTATTCAATTTTTCACCATGACTATAATGTTAGTTATGGGTTTTCCCTATATGACCTTTTTTATTATTATGTTAATCACCATACATTACGTCATTAGTTTTTGATGTAGTGTTCCATGATTCATTGTTTGCGTATAACACCCAGTGCTCCATGCAGTACGCGCCCTCTTTAATACCCATCACTGAGCTAACCCGTCCCCCCTCCCCCCTCCCCTCTAGAACCCTCAGTTTGTTTCTCAGAGTCCATAGTCTCTCATGGTTCGTCTCCCCCACCGATTTACCCCCCTTCATTTCTCCCTTCCTACTATCTTTTTTTTTTTTTTTAACATATAATGTATTATTTGTTTCAGAGGTACAGGTTGGTGATTCAACAGTCTTACACAATTCACAGTGCTCCCTATATGATTTTTGTAGGGCTGAGGAAGTTCCATTTTATTTCTAGTGTGATAGAAGTTTCTGTGTGTGTTTTTTTAAAATACATTGGAGTTACATTTTGTCAAATTATTTTTCTTCATTTCAATATGATAAAATGTTTGAATAACATTATTTTAATATGCTCTGAGTGATTTTCAAATTATTAATTCATCATTGCATTCCTGTGATAAATCTTACTTGTGCAAAATGTATTCTTATTTTTATATATTCTTGGGTTCCAGATACTGATATTTTATAAATAATTCACAACGATGTTCATGAGGGAAATTTCCTATTTCTAATATGGATTTGACAGCATAATCTTGGCCTCATAAAATGAGTTTGAAAGCATGCCACTTACCTCTTTTTCTGAGATATTTATTTAGATTTGATAGTATTTCTTTTAAAGATGAATTATAGTACAACTTCACAACTCAAAATGCAAAGATTATACAAACAGGAAAAATAGGTAAAACATATAATAATATGGGCTCACAGCACTTTATCTCATTTAATAAGAGACTTATTTGAAAAAGAGAAAATTATCTTATGCCTATGTAAAGGGAAATCATCAAAAATTTATGTAGATTAAAATTTGCTAAAATGACAAAAATGATTAAGTTATGGCTTCTACTATTTTTAGCACATTTTTCAACATCCAAAATAAATGTTTAATGAAAATATGTTAAATCCTTTTATTACAATTTTATGATAGCATATACACACATACACATATAATTTGTTTCTGTTGTTTGAATAAGAAAGTTATCCAGTTAAATATACTGGGTAACTACATTACTTTATAATAATTATCTCATAGTTTTTCTATGACATGATAATTTATAATTATATATTAGTACAATCTCAGTCTCCTTTAAAAATAGTAATAAGGATAATTTCTAATGTCTATGCCATATCTAAGTTATACCTTATCTACTCTGGAGAAAGAATAAGTTGACTGTGATAATTCCATCACAGTTTGGAAAAGATTCTATTTTGTGACCCAGATCAATATGCAGTAAGTCAATATTTAGTTCTAATTTTTACAATCAGTTACATGTAATTTTTGCCTCACTGAATTTATTATAAAACTTATAATGGAAAATATTTTCCTCATATCTTTTAGCTACTGATTTTTTTTAACCACAGTATGATCCATTTGAAATTATCTGTAACCAAATATATTTCCATAATTTTATATTTGTAAGTATAAATGTTTAGACATTTAAATAAATTTTTATTATGTAGTTTTTTATATAAAAGTGGTAAGCCATTCAATGAAAAATATGATTTTATATTATTTTCCATACATCAAAGTATAAAATATCCTTCCCTTTAAGTCATTTAGTGAGACAAACACTGAACAAGTTTATTAAAGAAAGTATAAGTCAGATATCAGTATTTTTTAGTTAAAAGTTAATTCTGATGTGTGTACTATTTAAAAACAATTACACTTACATCATTTAATCTCCATAAATAGTTATATTTCAATATTAAATTTCAATATTAAAATTTCAAGCACTACCTAGATTCTGAATATTGTAGTGATCAAAGACAATCTAATATCCTCTCTGATCTTCTCACATCTCTTATGTGGTCAGTTGTTTCACATGTGTGTACTCACACACGTCAATCTTTCTTCCTTTTCCTTATCAACAATATGGAAAGAAGTAGGGAAGAAAGTAAAGAAACAATTTTTGTAGTTTTTAAGACTATAAATAGAGATAGTTCCCATTATATCATAGTATTATGTGCACAAAATTGTATTTAATTGTATGAGCAAATAATTTTTATTGCTCTATAAACATATTTAATCTCTTGGAATTTTCATCAGCTAGTCTTGTTTCTTTAACAAACTCTTTGTTGATTTTCATGATGCAACAATCTCCTGTTTATTCTCCATCTTGATCTCTAGTACTGGCCCAGTTTCCTCTCTTAGACATCTAAATCTTAGAGAGTTCTATTTTGGGGTCTCTTCTGATTTTTCACCTTTACATTAGAAGCTCTTATCTAGTCATATGGCTTTGTGTAACATCTCTAAATGATAGTGCCCAAATTGATGTATTCAATTCAAGAGCTCTCCTCTGGGCACAATATCATATATCCAACTGTGTATTTCAAATTGCAACATGATTTCCCAAGTCAGAACTCTGGGAGTCATCCTTGAGTTAGCCACCCTTCTCTCATATGAATTCTTGCAGAGTTAGACTTCTATGTATTTTTCTAATCATTTCATTTCTTTTCATCTCTACTGTTGCCATTCTTTTTCAAGCCACCATTATCTCTGGAACTTATTGCTATAGTTTCTAGTCTTCCTCTTCCAATAATGCCTTCTGCCAATGCATTCTCTATATGATATGCAGTTATGTCTTTAAAAATATTATATTATGGGGGCGCCTGGGTGGCTCAGTTGTTAAGCATCTGCCTTTGGCTCGGGTCATGATCCCTGGGTCCTGGGATGGAGCCCCGCATCGGGCTCCCTGCTTGGCGGGAAGCCTGCTTCTCCCTCTCCCACTCCCCCTGCTTGTGTTCCTGCTGTCGCTCTCTCTCTCTGTCAAATAAATAAATAAAATCTTAAAAAGTATATATATTATATTATGTAACTCCTGCACTTCAACTTAAGCTTTCACTTTACATTATTCTAGGGACAAAATCCAAACTCATTTATTTATCTAGTTAACCCTAATTGTCTTCATAGCAAACTATGAGTAGGAAATTGTTAATTGCACTCTATTTCATATATATTAATATTTATATATGTAAATGAATAACTTGATAAATTATAGAGCTAAACTACAATATTAGGAGGATTAACCAAAATTTGGGGCTCAAAAACAAAGGATCATGAGAAGGATGGTAGAAAAGGAGGCAAGGAAAAAAGTAGAGTTCTTTATAATTTTCTGGGACCAGAGATACTTCAAAGACAAGGATGCATCTGTAGCTCAGAAAGAAACTGGAAAACCATTTGCATTATTTCTCTAGAGTCTCTGCTTGTGTGTGTGTTTGTGGGTCTCCATGTAATTTCTGCTCTCCCTGAGGAACAGATTTCTTGTTAGTTACATGAAGGGGTGGATAAACTTGATAAAATTAACTGTGAAGACATATTTCCACAATCTTTTTCATTCTTTTCCTTTGGCCTGCCACTGGGAAATTTTATTCACTTCTTCCTTAATACACATCTCCCTCAATTCACAATGGGGTCATGTCCCAATAAATCCATCGTAAGTTGAAAATATCCTAAATGGAATGTTCATTTAATACACCCAGTTTATCGAACACCATAGCTCAGCCTAACCCACCTTAAACATGCTCAAACATTTACATTAGCCTACAGTTAGGCAAAATGCATTGGCAGATGCATTAGGCCTATTATATAATAAAGTTTTGAATATCTCATGTAATTTATTGAATACCATGCTGAAAGTGAAAAACAGAATGGTTGTATCGGTATCAGTTGTTTACCCTCCTAAACAAGTGGCTGACTGGGGGCTGCAGCTTGTTGCCACCACCCAGACTCATGAGAAAATGCTGTATTGCATATTGCTAGCCTGGGAAAGGATCAAAATTCAAAAGTACAGTTTCTGCTGAATGTGTATGGCTTTTGCACCATCGTAAAGTAGAAAGATCATAAATTGAACTATCATAAGTCAGGGCACATCAAAATGTGCCGTGCTTTTGAATTATCTGGCTTCCAATTAAATCCCCATGTCATACAGAAATTTGTCTCAGCTAGTTTTTAAGGAGAAAACTAATATGCTAAATACAATCTGAATAGAATGAAATATTTTCATGTTATAGAAGTTGATTTATTAGATAAATAGAGTAGATTACAGTTAAATACATTTTATACTACAAAGTAGAGGTTTTGATAATTTAGTTTGGTAAGTTCTTAACTCTCTCTAAGCTTCTAAAAATAGTTCAATTTCTTAGACTATATCACTTGAAGTATAGACTCCAAAACAATATTTTCTAGAGGATTATATTAATTTCTTAGTAATATGCTCTAAGAGGAAGTTACAAACTGTTGAATGTCTAAGAGCATGGACTTGATGATGCAAGGATTTGAAATCATGCGATAAAATGATTGCAGATATTGGAGATAGTCCTGACACCTGTTTTTTTTTAGGGCTTAGAGTGTCTGCAACAGATATTTTTATATAGTTAATGGTGTTAAGGAAGAATAATTTGAATCCTTATCTATTGTTTGAGAGGCAGATCATTAGAGCCATTAAAAATTTATTTAAGAAGCAATGGTAAAAGTACTAATCATCATTATATCATTAAGTTTTCTGTATGGGTAGAAATGTAAATATCACATAAAAATTTTTAAATGTTTGCTTTAAATGTCAATTAATAAACTGGAGTCACAGAGAATTGCAAGTATCTCACTGACCTTACTAGAAAAGGAATCAGAGTACACATTTATTTAACACTCATTAAAACCATTCCCATCTATTCCGCACTTTTTTAGAGCAAACCTAATTATTCCCACTGCCTTGACATTTTTACTACTTCATATGCCTCATCAGTTTAAAACATTTACTTCTGTGACTGCTGAACCATTCAGCAAATTGGTTCTTCAGATCAATATTCTTGCTTCAAAAAAAGAAGCTCTACACAGGTGTCTGGCAATGTTTATTCACTGAAAGCAGTTCATCATCTACTGTTGTTGATAGCTGGCAAAGTGACACTCCATTTTAGGTCTTTAATCATTTATCCATTTCCTAAGAAAACTGCAACTTGAAAAAAAAAGAGAGAGAAAGCTCAATGTGTACTATTAAATAGAAATAGCCAATCAGTCAACACAGACACCCTCTCTTCATAGCAATCAGCAACAGCTGTATCCCAATTAAGGCTATGATTTTGCAGGTGCTCAGAGAAGTCTATGTCAAAATAAATCCACTTATTTAAAATGTTTTGAACCATTATAAAGTCTTCATAGACAAGTTCAAGCAAAAAAAACCTAGGGATTTTATAAGACAACTTATTTATAAGTGTCAAGATTCTTGGGTAAAAGAAGAAAATGAGATCAAAACAAGGAGATGTCTTTGCGAAAACATCATTCCCTTATTAGCTGTAAAGATAGACAGAAAAGAGGAGTTTGAACAACACTCCATATAACTGGTAGAAACTGATGCCACCCTATTCAATACATTTCTCAACAGCTTATAGGAAAATAATCCCTTATAATATCCAGTTCAACCTATGTGTGTACCTCATAGCATATACACTTAAGATCATTCCTCTTGAATCATTTTAAGTGGATTTTAATAAATATTATTTACAAATAAACAGTAAACAGTTGTTTTAAATTTTACTTTACACAAAAATTACAAGGTGATGTTATAAATTTAAATTCCCTCAAACTACTTCTAGGGATTCTGATTTTGTAGGGGTATACTTAATTTGTCTGAGGAATCTTTATTTTTATCAAACATACGTAGTAAATATGATATGGGTATCCCCCTCAAACAGAATTTTGATAAAACCTACTCTAAATTTGTGCAACTAAAAGAATCAGAGTTATTAATGTCCTTTCAAATATTTGTATTTTTAAAATGCTGATTTCCACAAAAAAAATACATACTAATTTGCTTTCATACACCAAATAGTTTCTGATAACAGATAGCTTTTTCTCTCTCTGAGTCCACTCACTGGTATAATGATATATCTGTTTTATATTAAACAGACATTATCATGAATGTTATCTAAAGCACTAGGAAACTATAAAGTTTAATTATTCAATGTTTGCATGATGCTTTGAAGATGAGATGTTCTGTTTAAGAGCTAAATATTATTGTAGCTATTAAACATCTGTTGTATTCTAGTTAGAGTTGATGACATTTTACTGCAGCATATGAAATTATTCCCCTAGAAATTCATAAGTTGTCAGAGTTGAATATATCATACAGGGCAACAACATATTATTGATTTATTTTAAGAGATTAAGAGAAGAGAAGGGTTTTCATTGTCCTTACACTTTTTAATAGTATTGAGAGAAATTTAAAATAAATTCAATTTGAAACTAGAGGAATAGCAATTTGATTTCATCTCACTTCTCAACAGAAATGATAGAAGACAGAAGACAATAGAATTATTACATTAAAGTGCTGAGAGAAAATTGTCAATTTAGAATACTTTATGTAGAAAAAAGATTCAATATTTTGGGCGCCTGGGTGGCTCAGTTGTTAAGCGTCTGCCTTCGGCTCAGGTCATGATCCCAGGGTCCTGGGATCGGGTCCCACACTGGGCTCCCTCCTTGGCGGGAAGCCTGCTTCTCCCTCTCCCACTCCCACTGCTTGTGTTCCTGCTCTCGCTATCTCTGTCTCTGTCAAATAAATAAATAAAATCTTTAAAAAAAAAGATTCAATATTTTTAGAAAGCGTTCTATGGTTTTTGCAGGTGGAAAGGTAAATTACAATAGCTACTTATTCATTTTACATTTCAAAGTATAACATATACATTTTATTAAAGTGTAAAGTGTACCAATTATAAGTATAAAGTCTGATGATATTTTACAATGTAAACATACCCACATAAGCAAAACCCAGATCAAGGTGTAGAGTATGTTTAGTACCTCAGAATCCTCCCTCATGCCCTTTCCAGGACTTTTTAAAAAATGTTATTTTGACTTTAAACTCTTTGATCTTGGATTAGTTTTTCTTGATTTTGATATTTGTATAAATGGAATCATGCGTTATGCATTATTTTCTGTCTAGCTTCTTTTGTTCAGCAATATATATTTTTCAGATTCATCCATGTTTTGTATGTAGTGTAAAATTCACTATTTTATTGTTTTGTACTATTCCATCTTACCAACATGCTACAACTTATTTTTGTACAACTTTATTATGGTGGATAGCCATTTGGTTGTTTCCAGATTGGGATTATAAATAACTAGGCTGAGATGCTACATTATATGATGCATCTCTGGATATATGTAAGAGTAGACTTCCTAGGTAATAGCTTGTGCATTTTGATATGATGGTTTTATTATTAATCAGTTTAATATTTAAAATTTTCTAATGTGCATTTTGACTTATAATTTGAAATGCATGGTTATATGTGAGCATGCGTGTGTGTGTACATATTCTCATATGTATAAATTATAGAATGCTATACATATTTTTTAAAGATTTATTTATTTATTTTAGAGAGAGAGGGAGAGAGCATGTGCATTAGTGGGAGGAGGGAGAGAGGGAGGGAGAGAGAGAGAGAAATAGACTCCCTGATGACCACGGAGCCAGATGTAGAGATTCAGCCCAGGACCCCAAGACCATGACCTGAGCTGAAATCAAGAGTTGGATGTTCAACCAACTGAGCCACCCAGGCACCCCACTACTATACATATTTTAAATTGTCCACAGTTTATATATATGAGGATACACACACAAACAGAAATATATGACCCCATCAACTCTAAAAATACACATTCAAGTATATATGTGACACATAATTTCAAGTATTATAATACATAATACCATTATCTATAATATTATATATTATACATATTTCTAATTTACTAGTTTTTAAAATGTGTTTTTCAGTTACTCTAAGAATTGTATCAAAATATTTTACTATGATGTGGATTTGTATATTTTATTTTTAGTTATGTCAGATTTTACTTTATATATTACGAGATGATCTTATTCTTTCTTGTTGGATTAACATTTTAACATTATAGAATGGAATAGCCTTCTTTACTTTAGTACTAATTCTAGCATTAAAGCCTATTTCATCTGATACTAATAAAACTACAATAGCTTTCTTTGGTATTGCATGATAATAATTTTTTCATCCTTTAATAATCAACATTTAAGTATTCTCATATTTAAGATAGCTCATAAATAGTGAAGAGTGTTGCATTTAATTAGTGTATCAGTATTTGTATTTTGCTAAACTAGTCTACTTTACAGTTAAGATAATTATAGGTATATTTCACTTTAAATTGTCTCTTTTTATTTTTCATTTGTATTATCTTTCCCTTTTCCTTGTGTTCCATTATAATCTTCTTTATAATTAAATGGTACTTGGTCATCTTCAGTGTTTCCTTTTTAGATATATTTTTAATTCATGTGTTTATTATTTTCTACAGTAAGTACAATACATATTTTTTAAAATTATAAATTAATTACAAGATGAATACTTGAATCAATAACATCTACCTACAACTTTTGCACTCTCTGACATATATAAGGACCTTGTAGGTATATTTACAGTCTTCTGCTTTTTGTGTTGTCATGAAATTTATTTTAATATATTTTAAATCAGCCATGGTGTTATTCATGTATTTTAAATATCACAAAAAACCAATATTGTTTTAGATTTAATTACATGCATACTTTTACTGTTCTTTCATTTATTCTAGAATTACTCTATTTCCATTCAGTATTATTTTCATTCACTCAGAAAAAAAGGCTCCTTTTGAGATATTTTTTGATGTAGTTCTTGTTACAATGGATTTTCTCAGTATTTATATTTTGCCATTGTCTTTTCTCTATTCTTTACCTTTGAAAAATATTTTCTCTGAATATATAATTTTAAATTGACACTCTTTTTCCACATTTTAAATATATGCATCCATGGTGTTCTGAATTATATATGCTTAGAAGTAAACTGTGAGTGGTATATTTTTAACCTCTTGCTGGTTTTAAGATAGTCTCTTTGTGTTTAATTTTCAGCAATTTTGCTATATTTTAGGTGTATTTTTTTCTTGTGTTTTTATCCATCCCATAGTGCAGAAATCCAAAATCCATAGTTTATGTCTATTTCCAATTAAAAAAAAAATCTCAGTCAGATATCCTTCAATTCTTTATTCTTCAGTTTATAGTCTTTCTCCTTCCCCTTTGGGATTACAGTTACATATATATTTAATCATTTCACCATGGTCTATACAATGATAGCACTGTTTCATTCCTCTCCTCTTATAAACCTTTTTGTTTTAATGTGGCTATTTTGTGTTAGCATATATTTAAATTCAATAATTTCATTTCTACTATGTATAATTTGCTTTCAAATGCATTTATTGAATAGTTTCAGATGTTGATAACATTTCAGTGAAAGAATATGATATTGGTTCCTTTTAATAGCTTTTCTAATTTCTTATGCAAATTTTTAATTTTTATATATTTTCTTTAAATATTATAGTTATTTAGTATAGTTATTTTATAGTTATTTCAAAATCTGTATCATCTATGGATATATTTCCTTTTGTCCCTTTTAACTCTTGAATTTCAGTCATTGGGATTTGTATTTATTATATCTTGTAATTTTTATCACATGTCAGATACTGTGTTTACAAAATTGTGTCTCTGGGATGATGCTACCTTTTTCCAGAGAAGTTAAAATTTTCTTCTTGTACATAAGTGGAGTAAAGGCAGATCATCTGGAGGTCCTGGGTGGCGCAGTCAGTTAAGTGTCTGCCTTTGGCTCAGATCATGATCCCAGGGTCCTGGGATGGAGCCCTGCATTGGCCTTCCTGCTCAGCAGAGTCTGCTTCTCCCTCACCCTCTGCCCCTCCCCACCCAGCTCATTCTGTCTCTGTCTCCCACTCGCTCTCTCTCAAATAAATAAATAAAATCTCAAAAAAAATAAATAAAAGTGTATCATCCTGAAAGTGATTTATTTCCATTTCAATATTTTTTTCTAGATAAAAACTTTCAAGAGTCTCAAAAAATGGTCTGGAGTACCTATTATGTCCCTTTATCTTTGTGGCCCTGAATCTAATTTTTTTATCTATATCCTGTGAGATTGCCAACATTTATTTTTAGCATTTTTTAGCCTTTTGACATCTGTTCTCTGCTTTGTTAGTGGGAGTCTTGCCTCAAAAAATGGAGCTTGGAGTTACCAAATATCTTGAGAGTAATTACATACAGAATGGCTCTCTTTCTGTTTCCCTTTTCTGCTGTATTTTAGAAGATATCTTTCCTTCGGTTTTCATTAAGGGTTGACCAGGCTTCCTTCAATACTGCCTCCCCTCCATACACTTTCTTTCTCCCGTCTGGGACTACAGTTGTGTGTGCGTGTGTGTATATGTGTAAATATGCTTTCTGCCTCTGTTAGGAGAATTCTAGTTTCTGTAATAAATAAAATGCAAATTTCAGTGGCTTAAAAAATGTGTTTACTTTATAATCATGGAACAATGTAATAGATGCCTTCCTGATTAATGAGAAATTTTCCTTTGCATGTCCATTCAAGAATCCAGGCTTTTCAGTCTTATAACACTGGCATTACAGAGCCTAGGAGTCCTCTATTTTTATGAAGTTTTATCTCATAAAAACTTGGCCTTACTGTGACAAATATCACTTCCACTTACATTTTATTGGCAAGAATCATAGCTACATTTGGAAGCAAGAGGATTGGAAATTGCTGCCTTTGAATTGTCAGCTGACTTAGAGAGGCTCCACATTATGAAAGTAAAAGCATGGTTTCCTTTCTATTCCTTCTTTTAAAATTTTTTTATTATCTTTTTTATAACACTAATAGAAAAATCAATCTGACTTGAATCAAGCAATGAGCAAACACACACACACACACACACGCATATAATTTATAGCATCATTTCAACATGGAAATAAATAGGTAAAAATCCTAGATTGTTGAAGTGAACATACATGGTAGAAACGGTGTTGGCAAGTCTCACTCTGTGGGTGGAATTTCTGGAAACCCAAGTAAAAGAGTAAAAATGAAAAAAAAAAGACAATAATAAGATAGTATTATGAAATAATCCTATTTTTATAAAACTATACATATGCACACAAAATCATAAAAATATGTTGGACATAGAGCTTACATTTAAAAAATTGTATATTACTTGATTTTTATATCCCCAGTACTTAACATTTGGTCATTTTTTTAGATAGTGAATTTAAATACTGAAAGTTTTGTTGTAATTTTCAAACACTTGACAGGAATGATGAGTATGTCTCTGTACACTTTATGCTATCATTTAAATGCATTATACACAAGTACATGTAATTACATGTAATTTTGTCTTTCAACAAATAAGAATGCCATATAATTATTTTTGTTATTGTTTATGAAAGGCAGTCATATTATTATTCTGCTTTTAAAAACACATTTATTTGCTTTTACACACAAAACATTTTCACAATGATTTTTGATTATACTCAAGAAGTCTATTTTTAGAAATAATTCTGTGTCCGCACCTGGGTGGCTCAGTCATTAAGCGTCTGCCTTCAGCTCAGGTCATGATCCCAGGGTCCTGGGATCGAGCCCCACATCGGGCTCTCTGCTCGGCAGGGAGCCTGCTTCTCCCTCTCCCCCTCCCTCTGCTTGTGTTCCCTCTCTCGAATAAATAAAATCTTAAAAAAAAAAAGAAATAATTCTGTGTCTGCAATAGATTTCCTCTCAGTATTGACATATCTTTAATGACTTTCAGTGATAAATGTTTGCCCAAGAGAAATTGGAATGGATGGCAACTCTGAGTAATAAAATAAGCCATTGGTTGTCGGGATACTATTATTAGTAAAATATAACCCATACAACTTAAAATTTGGCACTAATATAACAATATAAATGACTTCTGGCAAAGCTTAATATTTGCGGGCTTTATTACAAACTTTGTATTTTCTCTAATAAATCTCACTGAAATGTGAAAACTAAATACAGGAGCAATTGATGTGACACATTATTTTAGCGATATTCACTGAGAGACAAATATTTTATATCTCACTATTAGTGTCTTTGGGAATGATCAAATGTAGATATGTGTATTTTAATGGCAAAATCATTAGTATATTATTGATTTCAAAGGAAGAAATAGCAATAGGAATATCAATAATAGGAAATAACATGCTTCAATATAGAAAAATCTTACCACTGAGTCAGGAGCATTTATAAACTTCCAGGGAAACAAAAATCAGGGCTGAATCACACAACTGGATAGATTTTTGAAAAAGAAATTTAGTCAAATATTTGTTCTATAAAGAGTTTTGCCTTATCCATCCAATATAAATATATGTTTTTATTTTTTAGACACTGAAATGTTACAGATTTACATTATTTTCTAACATTTTGGCCTCAGTGACAGGATTATACCTAAATCATTTTGTTATTTTATAAAATAATTTTTACATGATCTCTTATTGCCTAAATTTAGAATATTTTACTTTATTTTCTGAAATGAATGAATTAAAAAGTACTAATCCATTTAAAATAACATTATGAGTTTGATCAACATGATTGCAAATGAAAATATTTTTCTACTCCAAATATTTGGATTTATCTGATACTTAATTTTTTTAATTCTCAGTGTTTTATTAATAGCTTTTCTGGGTTCTTTAAATATATTCATTAAGTTTTTGTAGTGTATATGAATGATTGTGATAGCAATATTGATGACACTGAGGAGGAGGAGGAGGATAAAAATGACAGAGTTGAAGTTTTTATAATTTTCTAGGCAGTCTGAGAATACAGCTAAATAATTCATTAAAAGGTTTTTAGGACTGTGCCTTACATGATGAATATTCAATATCTTCTGTTATTATTGTTAGGAAAATATGCCATTTTTCCTGATTTTAATATATCTTCACTTTTGCTCAAAATACTTAAATGAAAAAAGAATATAATATAAATTTTTAAATTTTATTTAATTAAAAAGAGAGCATATATATTAGAATTTTGATAATTCAAAAAAATATTTTCCTTTTTATAATAAACACTGTCCATTCCTATGGATAATTCTTTTCTGTTTTTTCTATTAAAACAAATCTTTGAATCTTCACTTCAAAATTGATCAGCAATGTGACCCTAGTTATTTGTTTTAATTTTCTGCATCTGAAGCAGTGTCTTTACCACCTGTACTACTTAACAATATGATAGAAATTTTTATTCCTACACTAATTTTTAATTTTTATTATTTTTATTTTTTTAAAGATTTTTCTTTATTTGACAGAGAGAATGAGAGAGCACAAGCAGGGGAAACAGTAGAGAGAGAGGGAGAAGCAGGCTCCTCTCTGAGCAGGGAGCCTGATGCGGATCATGACCGTAGCCAAAGGCAGATGCTTAATCATCTGAGCCACCCAGGTACCCCTACAATAGTTTTTTTAATTGATAATTAACAAATAGTGTTATATTAGTTTCAGATGTACAATGTAATGATTCAACAATTTTATACTCGATACTTGTCAAGGTAAGAGCACTCTTGATCCTCTTTATCTATTTCACTTCTCCCTGCTCCCACCTCCCCTTTGACAACCACCATTTTGTTTTCTGGATTTTAGAGTCTGTTTTTTATTTGTCTCTCTTTTTTTTCTTTGTTCATTTGTTTTGTTTCTTATTTTTTAAATTTTTTAAAAGATTTTATTTATTTATTGGACACAGAGAGAGAGCACAAGTAGGCAAAGCGGCAGGCAGAGGGAGAGGGAGAAGCAGACTCCCCACTGAGCAAGGAGCCCAACACGGGGCTCAATCCCAGAACGCTGGGATCATGACCTGAGCCCAAGGCAGCTGCTTAACTGATGAAGTCACCCAGGTGCCCCATTTGTTTTGTTTTTTAAATTCTGCATAGGTGTGAACATATATGGTATTTATGTTCATAATTTTGGCCTATTGCCTAACAAATGTCATTTGAAATTGAAATTATGTTTTTAATTACATGAAAATTTTTTTTGTTATTGGTATATTCTTAAATTGCTTTCCAAAAAAACCACGTTAACATTCTGTTCCACCTATAAGGTACAAGAACATTTATTTCACTGAATTTTAATGGAGTTGAGTATTTTTGTTACTGCTAATCGTTCTTCATAGATGACCAAAATGAAAAAACAAACATTTTTTATTGTTTATTTGATGACTAGAGAGGTTAAAATTATTCCCATGAATTTTTTAAATTTTGTCTTTATTTTTATGGAAATTTTCTGTATAAGATCAACTTATACAGAAAATTTCCATAAGAATAATTAGTTTCAGATGTTAAACTGATGTTGACACATATATATGCCAATTAAGTACAAATTCATTACTCGTATAGTATAACTTCTTGGGAAGAACAGGACATGCTTCCCAATGGGTATGAAAATGGGCAACTGACTTGGGTGTAGTTAAGGGACAGCACTGAGACAAGAGCTCCTATGCATGAATGTGGGGCTTGCATAGTTTGAACTTCCTGTTTGTGCCAGGGAGAAAGCATGCCAGCTTTCTTATAGGATTTCCCAGATGTGGAGCAAGTGAGTAAGAGGGAGGATGGAAATTGAAATGTCAGCAGTCAACTCTGATATAACCAGGTTTGAGGGAAAGCAAATAAGAAGCTACATTTACCACCCAATTAAATAAGAGCTTGGAAATATAAATCTGGAGCTTGGAAATATAAATCTGGACCAGTAATATACAAATGAAAGATATTAGTGCAGAGATGATATTCAAAGCCACGGAATTGGATGACAACCTAAGTAAAAAACTGTAATTAGAAAAACATAAAGCAGTACAGGGAGATCAGGTAAATGCTGATGAATGAGCAAAGTAGACTAAGGAGACAGAGTTGGAAGTAAAGAAGTGCTTAGAATATCAAGAAGAGAAAGTGTGTCAAGGAGGCAGTAATAGGGGCACCTGGGTGGCTCAGTGGTTTAAGCATCTACCTTTGGCTCAGGTCATGATCCCAGGGTCTTGAGATTGAGCCCTGCATCGGGCTCCTTGCTCAATGGGGAGCCTGCTTCTCCCTCTGCCTGCCATTCTCTCTCTCTCTCTCTCTCTCTTTCTCTGTCAAATAAATAAATGAAATCTTTAAAAAAAAAAAGAGAGAGATGTTTTTTTCAAATGTTGGCAGTCATTTTGACATAAAGCTTTGTTATATTGCCTAACTTAATTGCTTAATAAACAGAACTGTTTATTATTTTTTTTTATATGTGGGAGGCATGTAAAAGTTAACAAGACACTAATGGCACTATGAACATAGAAAGCTTGGGTAACTCTGATATAATCATCGAAGACAATGGAAGAATATTTGAACTAGGTGACATTTCAAGTGCACTTTATGTTCCCAGTCAGAATTTTAAAGTGAGATCCATCATCATGATTTTGTGTTTTTCTTCAGCCTTATTCCAGACACACAGATGCAGTATATAATTTGGGGGGGTTTAATTTAACAAGGTTTGTAATTTTTTCAACCAGCTAAGAGTTCAGTCATGGAGAAATGATGGAAAGTTGAAAATACATTAAAGGGAGTAATTGTAATGTTTGATCATAGTATCTAAGATGGATTGAAGGAAAATAAGAATGTGAGGTAGGAGGGGGCCAGTAACTAATATCATAGGATCAGAAGGGTTTAAGGTCCCATTTAGATCAAGGAGTTGTATTCAGTGCACAAAAAGAATGGAAATGGGTATGACTATAAATAATTTTAAGATCTATGAATGCGGGTAAATATCATAAGAGGAATGAAGAAAAAATCGGTTTTATCAGATGTCAAACTTGACTGAGGTTAGTTCAAAAAAAAGTGGGAATAGAAATTGAAAATAGCGAGTAAAAAACAAAGGTTTTGAAGAAAATATTTATTTACTTATTTATTCTAATGTAAAAGAAAGGCAAGCTCATAGAGGGACAGAAAGTAAAGGATATAAGAAATCTCCTCCTACCTCTTGCCTTCTGCAAAGTTGTACTTGGAATCTGAATACTAATTACAGTTATAAAAAATGTATAATAAATTAAAAGATATATAATAGGATTCTTTTGACGGTCATCTTTGTGGCTGTAAAGAAAGGTGGTCATTAGGATTAGAAAATTCCTGGTATATTATTATTCATATGTTATCATTGTATATATAACTTAATACTAGTAAAATAATCTAATCTATATTTATACCTCAGATGATGGACAAACGTCTGCTTCACTCATGTAAACATTTTTTCTCTGTGTTACTATCATATTTACTTAAGTCTTTTATTTAGGGCTATTTTTAAGATCTATAAAATAGAAACTGCTATATGGAATGAGGTGAATAAAATTAAATGAGTGTATAACATAAATAGGAAAAGGCAATAGAATTAAAGTCATTGTGGAAAAATGGTAGGTGCTAGATTAGTACAGGGAAATACTTCACTTTTAGTAGTTTAGTGTACAAATTGAATGTAAAATTATGTAAGTAATAAATATTTTTAAAGCACTACTGCTAAAAATATGGACTACAAGGCCTATTGTCTCAATATCATATCTGATTGCCTGCATTTCAGCACAGTATTCAATTTAAGAATCATCTGGAAATATGCTTGAGTCCAAATATCTTCCCCACTAGGAGGATCTATGAATTCTTTTTTGAGTTAAATCTGATTTTACTAAGTTTGGGTGGTAACACACAATTGTTGAATACATTGAATATGGTCTGAGTGATAATTTGAGCAGCTAGGAAAGGCATCCAGTACAGGTCATAGTTTCTAGTGTTTAATGTGTGGCCAAGAAGGAGTAATTTTAGATGATAATTATTGAAATTGGACAAATACGGTTTCTGAAATAGAAACATATGGACACTAGACCCAGGACAGGGTGGTAATTAAGAAGAATACAGTAAGAGAGGAAAGATCAAGTTAAAAACAAATTGCCCTACTTCACAGTTTTGCCTAAGCATACGAGAATACTAACTTCTTGTAAAATGATTTTTTGTTTTTTTTGGTAAAAACCCCTGATCAGGAATATCTATTTCTGGACCTTTCTGATTTGGTCAGGACTCTGAATCTAAAAATAATTTTAAATTGTCAAATGATAATACCATATTATTTTAAAAAGCGCACTATAAATTCCCATAGTGTATCAGTGATTATATAAGGATTAAGGATTTAAGTTTTCCAATGAAAAAAGCATGTACAAATGACTGACTAAATACAAATTTCAGATTTGTATGGAGAGAAGATGTCAATAATACCTGAAGTGTTGGGGTCCTTGGGTGGCTCAGTCGGTTAAGCTCTCCTCCTTCTGCCCCTGCTCATGTGCTCTCTCTTGCTCACTCTCTCTCTCAAGTAAATAAATAAAATCTTAAAAAAAAAATACCTGAAGTATTGAAAATAAAATGTTCAAATAAGTAGTGAGTAGAGGTAATTACTATTTTACTAATTTCTATTGTAGTACCCTATTTCACATGTATTATAGAATTCCAGGAAGAATCTAATTATTTGTTTGAGTCTCCATTCCTTAGGAAAAGAAATGGAAAGAAATTTGTAACTTTTTGCTTAGGAAAGCCAATATACATGGTATTTGAAATTTTGAAAAGTCTTTTAATATGTGCATCATGTTTTGCACACCCATAGATACAATAATGAATGCAAATTATTATTTTTTACCACTTCCTAGATCAAGTTGTCAATTAACAATTTACAAAATTTTATCTAATAATATAATATTAGGGTTGAAAGGAATAGATAGCTTTTATAATGCTATATTTTTATAGAATTTTAATGCTAAGACTGGCATATAAAATTTATTAAAGCAAATTCCCATTGATAAAAGAGGAAGGATAGGAAGACTCCATTGAAGCTTATTTTATAATCTATTTAATATTTTAATGTATATTGCCCCAAATATGGAAAGTTGCATAATCATTTTCCCTTAATGCATTTACCATGGAATTCTTTGTCTGATAGTTTTCTGGTGAACTTAAAATTCTTTTCATCCTTCCCAAAATCTGAATTTCTTTTATGCACTATTTTATATGAAAATTACTTTCTATATATTCTTATCACAGCTTTGAGATTTTCAATTCCAATAAGGGAGACCATGAAGAAAATATTTTTTCATTGTATGATTTGTAAAACAGGAGATTGGAACTAGCTAGAGAAAAGAGATATAAAATGGAAAGCTGGGCAGGACTAGAAATTTCTTCAGGGAAGCCCTGGAATGGTAAATTGGGGAAAACTAACATTGAATTTTGGGATTGCATTCCTATCTCTTTTGATTTGGGTAGTGATGTTCAGACAAGAGGCAGTTGCAGGATATAGTCACGATGGTGTTCTAACAAAAAGTTACTGTTTAAAATCTTGTTGCCATAGAAATAAGTAGTTTGTTAAAACATATACATCAGCAAGTGAGAACTGTCCTCAGGTTGATTAGTAATTAAAATAAATCACACTTTACCAATAAATTATTTTGCATTCTGGGGACGATGTGAGTGCATATAGAGTACCACAATATTGTTCATTAGTTTGCACAAACTCAGTGACTCTGAATATAGAACATCTGTATGAAAGGAAAAATCAATGGGTAAGTTAGCAAGAAATTGTACAAACTTATCATTAAAAATACTTTACTAATTGTAAGAAAACATTTGACAAACCAAAATGGAGGGACATTCAACAAAAGATGTATCTTCTGTAAAGTGTCAGTCATGGTGAACAAAGACAGAACTGTGAAAGATTAGAAAAGATCTAAGAGATATGATTAAATGCAACATGTTATCACGGTTTGTGCCCTAGAACAGAAGAACGTTCGTTGGAAAATCAAATCAAAGTCTGTAGTTTGGTTAATATTGTATCAAAATTAATGTCTATTTTGCGGAATATACCATGGTTATGTAAGATTTTAAGATTAGGGGAAGCTGATTGAAGGCTTTATGGGAATTCTCAATATTATATATGCAAGTCTTCTGTAAATCTAAAATATTTCAAGATGAAATTTAAAAAAGACACCAGAACAAGGCATTTAAAATATTTCTAAGAAAGAAGCAATGTTACATATCAATTATTTGTAAAATACTCATTATCTTAAATGTTAATACATGCTTTATGATTAGCATATGGCTTCAATGTTTTCTTCTTGTTATGAAAGTCAAAATATTAATTAAGGTTCTCATAGATTTATATAAAATCTAAGTTCATTATCCTTTTTTCCTCTAAGGTATATGTTCATCAATTTTTACTTCTATTAACATATCTTTAATTAGTGGGTTTAACATGTCTGAAATAATATTGATTGAGAAAATATCAACTATAAAGAAGATATGGAAATATTATATAAAATCTTGGTGCTCCTACATTCCTTTTTCTATACCTTTTTTTTACATTAAAACTTTAACATATTACTAATAGATTTTAATTATTTCTGATAGTTTGAACATCTGTGATTCTGATTGTTGCTTTGTCCTTTTACACTATTTTTTTTATGTTTTTTCATTCTTCATAATTTTTGTTGAAATTCAGTAGTATTACACTGCTATATGTTACTCAGCTCTCCTTAGCCTGCTGGTGAGAGGCTGGGCAGTGGTGTAGGGCAAGATGGGGAATGGAGGCCAGGTGGGATTATTTTTCTTCTCATCAAACCTCACTGTGATTCTGGGTTTTGATGGTGTGGCCTTCCTGGTGCTCCTGTCGCTCTCCCTATGATAGCTCTGAGCCCGCTATACATTCCTGCCACTAGCCTCTTTCCCATTGCTGAGATCAGAAATGCTACTTTGGCTGATAGGTACCTCTTCCAAATCCTCAAACATCCCCTGAGAAAGAGCAATCCCAAATGCCCATCTTACCTCTCTCAACTTCTGTTTTCCCCTTGATATTAGCCAGAGAACCCCTCTTTATGATACATAGAGAAATTTCTTCAGTTAACATCATTTTCCCAGATATTTTTATTTTCTTCTGTCTTTACTAAAGTACAAGTCCTTGAAAATACTTAAACGAATGTATCTGTAAAATAAATAATAAATAAATAAATAAATAAATAAATAAATAAATAAATAAATAAAATGAAGTAGGACCCAGATGATATGGCTTACAATGCTGAAGGTGACAAAAGCAAGCAAACACATAAATAATACATTCATGTATTTATTACCATGGTGGTATTTGCCTCACCACAATGAAATAAATATACCTTAATAATAGTATAGTAGTTAAAGCAAAGGAGATGATACTCCTATTTTGTAGGTGTGTGTCCATGTGCACGTGTTGTGTGTGTTTGTGTGTGTTTGGTATGTGTGCTTTTTAACACCTGACAAAAATTGCTGTGGTTCTGTGGTCAGTTTTGGATTGGTTAGATAAATAAGGACAAAAGTAAAAATACTTTCAAATGTATTTGTTGAAAGACTGGAATGATTGAATGGAGACCCTAGTGGAAAATGTATGACAAAATGTAACAAGGGAACTTTATAACTCTTGAAGGTTGTCTACAGACTACCTACATGGACTGAGGTTATTACACTAACCAAGCTTCCATTGCACAGAATATAGCCTTTTGACAACATTAGTTTTAAAAATTGTGCAAATTTTAATTTATGTGATGTTGAAGGTTGAGCAGGAGGACAATATGTATATGTTCAATAAATTCCATAAGAGAAACATATAAAAGTTAAATAGATAACTTTATTGTTTTAATTAATGTATACATATGTTTATTTTCTTATATAAATTATAACTAGGACAAATGTAGGTCATATAGTCATTTATTTATTTATTTTAAAGATTTAATTTATTTATTTGACAGAGAGAGACACAGCAAGAGAGGGAACACAAGCAGGGCGAGTGGGAGAGGGAGAAGCAGGCTCCTGGCAGAGCAGGGAGCCGGATGCGGGGCTTGATCCCAGGACCCCGGGATCATGACCCGAGCCGAAGGCAGGCGCTTAATGACTGAGCCACCCAGGCACCCCTCATTTATTGTTTTTAATGAAAGATGTTTTTTCTAGTCCTCATTAAATAGTATAGGCAGAGTGAATGGATTTTTATGATCCTTTATCTTATTAGTTTATAAATATTTAATAGAAACTAAAATAAAAAATATTTACAACCTTCATTGATAACTATTCTTTCATTTATTTATTTATTTTTAAATGTCTCATTAGTCAATCTAGGTACTGATCCTGTAACTTATAAACATAAAGTCCTTGTCCCGTGTGTGTCAAAATTCAGTGCAGACACTGTCATAACATCATGTAGGTCCTATAGTATAGGGGAAATGAAAGAAATGCTACAGGAGCAAAATAAGGGAGTCCCATAGTTTACATCATGCAGTTATTTGAGTGTTTGTTGAAGAAGGTAGGTTTTTATCTGAGTCTTCAAGGACGAAAAAAAAAATTGCCACAGGAATTGCAGTACTAGGTATTTACCCCAAAGATACAAAAGTAGGGATCCGAAAGGGTATGTGCACCCCAATGTTTATAGCAGCAACATCCACAATAGCCAAACTGTGAAAAGAGCTGAGATGTCCCTCAACTGATGAATGGATAAAGGAGATATGGTCCATATATACAATGGAATATTACTCAGCCATCAGAAAGGATGAATACCTACCATTTACATCGATGTGGATGGAACTGGAGGGGATTAGGCTGAGAGAAATAAGTCAGTCAGAGAAACAATTATCATATGGTTTCACTCATATGTGGAATATAAGAAACAGCGCAGAAGATCATAGTGGAAGGGGGGGAAAACTGAATGGGAAGTCATGAGGGAGAAAAACCATGAGAGATTCTTAACTATGGAAACAAACTGAGGGTTGCTGGAGGGGTGGGTGGTGGGGGAATGGGGTAATTGGGTTATGGGCATTAAGGAGGGCAGGTGATGTGATGAGCACTGGGTGTTATGTACAAGTGATGAATTATTGAACACTACATCTGAAACTAATGATGTACTATCTCTTGGCTAATTGAATTTAAATTAAAAAAAAGAAAATAAAATTGCCAAATGTGGTGTAGGGTAGAGCCTCCAGGCAATGGTAAGAGCAGTAGCTTTGAGGCAGTAAATTGTGTGATCTGGTTGGGAGATAGGAGGTTCATCAAGTTTGAGCTATGATAACTGGAAAAATAAGAGTTAAATCACATATTTCAGAGATTTACATATTATATTAAGGGATAAAACTTAGCTTGAGTTGAGGTGTATGGGAGTCTTCATGTATTTGTCTGAGAGCAGATTTTTATTTTTGGAACGTAATCCTAATAGCTGCATAAAACATATTCTGATGTAGGAAGAGAGTAATGTTGTCCATATAACTACTTCCAAAAATAAAATATTTCTCCAGAGATAGATATCAGGTCCAATACTTAGAGCCACAGGGAAATATATCTGGAATCCTCAAAGTACTACCTTTGTCTACATTAATGGGTTAGAAATATAAATGTCTAGTCCCAGGGTACCCAGTTACTAACATATGAACATAACTATTATATAAAACTTTACACATGTATTTCCTTAGCCATCCTAGATTAACTCTCTTTGCAGTAATCAAATGGTTTATGACTGAAAATCCCCTCTAATTCCCGTCACCTATAAGGAATTAAGCCATTTCTTTTATAACATTGTGTATCATCAGAAACTAGTTTTTAAAAATTCACTTTTGTTACACTGGTATTGATGATACAGTCAATTGCCTATTTTTTTTTAAATACACTTCTAACATAGTTTGGGCACTGAGCTATTTCTAACAAGTGTTTGGTTTACAAATAAAGCTTTTTTTTTAACTTAAGGAGTTTAGAAAGGAAATTACGATACTGAGAAAAATGTCTCATCGGGAATAAGAAGTCACATGTCTTTCTAATAGTAATTTGTGGCTTTTTTTTTTTTAAGATTTTATTTATTTATTTGACAGAGAGAGACACAGCAAGAGAGGGAACACAAGCAGGGGGAGTGGGAGAGGGAGAAGCAGGCCTCCCGCCGAGCAGGGAGCCCGATGCGGGGCTCCATCCCAGGACCCTGGGACCACGACCCAAGCCGAAGGCAGATGCTTAACGACTGAGCCACCCGGGCACCCCAATTTGTGGCGTTTTCAAACTGTGTTTTTCATTTTCATTTCTCTTTAAACCAGTCTATTATTAAAAGCAATTATATAATTAAAAATAATTTCATATTCCCTAAAAATATGTGCTTTTGGGGGGTGCCTGGGTGGCTCAGTCATTAAGCGTCTGTCTTCGGCTCAGGTCATGATCCCAGGGTCCTGGGATCGAATCCCACATCAGGCTCTCTGCTCGGCGGGAGGCCTGCTTCTCCCTCTCCTCCTGCTTGTGTTCCCTCTCTCACTGTCTCTCTCTCTGTCAAATAAATAAATAAAATCTTTAAAAAAATATTTATATGTGCTTTGGGATCTATTGGAATGTGACTTTCTTTAGCATTCAAAATACGTCATTGTTTTAGAAATAGCAAGAATAATGAACATTTATTTAATGATACCATGGAAAAAATAGAATTTATTAAAACATTAGGGCGCAAGTAATGATCCATGGGCAAGCGTGGACATGCACATAACACACTGATTCTCTGACTCTGAGAGAAATAATATAAAGCTATAAAATATGTAAGATATTTATTGAAATATGGCCATTGGGCATATTTAAATTCTTTAAAAAGATATGTAGGAGACTTATAGTAATGAGTATATCAGTTCCTGCTATTAAATGATCTCTATTTAGGCAAGAAAACTTAATAAAATCAAGTTCTGAAGTAGTTTGCTACAAAAAATATCTTCAGAGAATAAATAGTCAAAAGAATATCCTATTGGAAATATCGAAGGCTGCCTCTGTTTTATACATAGGCACATTAGGGAAAAAAAAAATGTTTCGAAAAACAGTAAACAATGCTTGTGAAATGATTACTTACATTTTAATTCGCGGTCTAGTACTTTGTTTACGGTATGCGAAATGGCAGGTTCCAAAGCTCCTTTTCGAAATGTGCCTAATGATCTGTGAGAACACAAATTTATCTATTGTAACAAGCTGTGCAGCTCTGTGTGATAGCTAGATGCAAGAGTGATCTTCTGATAATCTACTGTTTACTGACAGACCAAAATATGTCTTTAAGAAAACTGCCATTATTTCCTTTATTTCCTTCACAGATGAAGTCAAAGATCCTTGAAGCAGAAGCTGTATCTGAAGAAGCTATATATGAACCCAGTTCAAAGCAAGTAGACAAATATGATTCTAGAAAGCAAACATTGGCATTAGGAGACAATTACTTAGTTTTCCTAACCTTTTTCTTGTGGCATTTGAAATGACAAATAGATTGGGGCAATATGTGTGCATGCCATTTAATTAAAAATAAAGATATATGCCTGAGGTAATAACATGGCTCATTTCAGAAAAACTTTTAAACAGGATTGAATAGAACTGCCTCAAAATACCTTATAGGGAAGAATGAAGGGACTGGACTCCAGGGCTAAAAGAAACAATACTGAACAAACAAACAAATAAGCCAAATCAAAACAAACAAAACCTGCCAAAAGAAGCCAAGACAAAGAAAAGATTAAGCAATCCTAGGAATAGTAAATTTACGACATGACAGACTATTAAATCTGACTATAGAGATTAAGCCAAAAATCAAGTACACAAAATAACAGCTGAATTAAATATGAACTTCTCATGGATTCTCGATTCTGGAAGCCCACTCATTCCTACAAGTCCATACTCTGATGGCACTGATGTGTGTGGTTGGACATGGTAGAGAACTGAGATTTCCCGTCATCATATGATTGTACTTTGTAAAAGAATGGTTAAATAATTTTCATAATCAAAACATTGAACTGAGAAATATCCACATACTGAAAACAAAAAAAGGAATGAGGAAAACAATTCAGTCTAGCTCTTAATTCTTTGCATGTATAAGTGGAACAAAAATAGACTAATACCCTAAATGTCCCACAGGCTGAATTGGGAGCACTGTCCCAGAGGTGGCTTTTTTTGTATCCCACTCCGTGGTCAGGATGGCAACTGAAAGTATTTTCTTCTGTCTGGACAGCAATCAGCACCCAGTGAATAAAGCTAGTCAATTTTAGCCTCACCTTCCAAATTCCTAAGGAAACAACTGGAAATATAGGCTACAATACCAAATATAAGAAATTATTTCAGTCTTTAATTTGGTATATTAATGTATTAGACACATTTTAAAAATGAGTAGTACTTTATACTAAACATATCTTTTCATTTAAATATTCCACTTGTTTGTTATTTATAGAAGTACAAGAAACTGTATAATGCACTTGATAAAAAAAAAGTACAGTATAAATCACAATAAATGAGCTCCCTAAGGCTAAAAGAATGTTTCAACACAAAATATTCAGCATGGAAATATGGCTTCTGGCAGGCATGATGGAACAAAAGCATGTTTTAAGCTAGATTTAATAATCTGCTTACTAAATTTGTTACCTGGTATACACAGCATTTTCCCATTTTGCTCAATAACATGAATATATTAAATAAAAGCTTCTAATTTTATTCCCTGTTTAAAAAATATTTCTTTTTTGCTATTAAGAACTGTCATATAGAGTTAACGTTTTTCTCCTAGAATTTTTCTTAATAATGTAGCTTTGGATACACTTACTGAAAATTACTTGGCATATTTTATAATAATCTTGCTTTTATTGAAGAAATTATTTCCACTATTCTTTTTTTTTCAGTTGCATCATAAGACTGTTTATATTACAATCATAATACATGAAACTTGATGGTAATAACTTTCACCCACACTTCATTGCCTCCTAATAGCCAAAGAGACTATAATTTTGAGTTTTTAAGTTTTATTTCGACAGTGAATAGAAGTGTGGAAGTGGGGGATAGAGAATTACTGAGTTTGGTGCAAGAGGCAAGAAAGAGTTTCTGGAACATATAAAGCCTCCAGTGAATGTCAAGATAGATAAAGAATGAGTCTCATGGCTGTCCTCAATATCTCTTCGGAAGTTGATAGCTAACTATCAGTTACCTTTGAGGTGATTTTCGCTTGTGTCCATGTGACCTAATTCCATATAAACTTCATTTCTGAAGGGTACTGTCTAGGAAAAGTGTTGTACCCACGTAAACTTAAAGGGACAAATTAAAACATGCGGAGAAGAATAATTCCACTCATCCTCTTTCCTCACGCTGCCCTTTTCCTTACACAGTTCTTCTATTATATCACAGGCCAAGTTTAAGATATATGGTATCTGGCATAACATTTCATTTTTTTTAAAGATTTTATTTATTTATTTGAGAGAGAGAGAGTGAGCAAGTGAGAGAGAGAGAGCAGGAGCAGGGGGAGGGGCAGAGGGAGAGGGAGAAGCAGACTCCCCGCTGAACAGGGTGCCTGACTCAGGGCTCTATCCCAGGACCCTGAGATCATGACCTGAGCTGAAGGCAGACACTTAACAGACTGAGCCACCCAGGCACCCCTGGCTTAACATTTCAAATGATATGCAGCTCTTCATGTGTGATACAAATGGGTGAGAAGAGACCCCACTTACACACTTCATGCATGTTTTCATTTTTCCAAGGATACGGACACTTAACCAGGAGCAGGCCACATGCAGTCTATTCTATCAAACGTTTTCCTGACTCGTAGCTCTGTGATGTGCACCCACGCTCCTAGCTTCATGCGCTCCTAGCATCCAGGGTAGGGTTATGCAAGTTCAGGAAAAGCTCAGTTCTTACAGGGAGACAACCCTTTTATATCGTGTTTAACCTGTCAGTGAGGAAGAACTTTGATGAACATGCTGTGTGCTTCCTGCTAATGAAATAGATTTTCCTGTTTTGACCATCACATCATTTAGGTAACAAAGGGGCATCCAAGCCCAGGTGTCCCTTAATGTCTCTTACTCCAGGTATTCGACAGTGTCAAAGTGCCATTTTATCTTAGTTCTTTATGGACCCTGTTGTGTAGATTTCTTTGTAGTTAAATAATCTTCTCTATAAATCCAGCTTCTCCGACTGACTTTCCTTGTGTAAGTCTGGTGAATTGTGGCATTAAATATGTAAAATTTGTTCCATCCAGGGGCAAGCTCCCTAGGAACCATAGCTGGGTAGAGACCTCTCTATTTCTGAATTGAACCATGAAGATCTGCTCTAAGAATCATGACTTCAAGAGAGCTCAGCACAGAATTTCCCAGCAGGAGTTTTAGGTCCTTCTAGTCACAGAGCCAAGCCAAGCTATCTAAACTGTTAAGCAGATAAAAATCATTAATAAACAAAAAGTGAATCTGGGGATTGCTAGAGGAATTTAAGATTTTAAAAAGCACATCATAAATCCCACTGCCCTTATCATGGCCAGGAGTGGCCAAAACCAAACATCCAGACCTCCCCAATGATGAAGATAGAGCTTTTTCAGTACAGCTATAAATCAGCTCTATCCTACACAAGTGTATATTAGTTTATAAATTAAAATTTCACCAGGTACACTTTATACTTTTTAGGAAATCTTACTGTTATGTTTTACATTATCAATTTGACAAGGTTACAACTACTGTTATACATGATTATAAACAACACAACATACATTTTTACCCTGAGAAAACAAAATGATGTATGTACAATAATAGAGTATTGTAATAATAATACTGTAATAATAATCTTGCACCTAGAACTCTAAAACATTTTAATCAGCTCTTATTTTCCTCCAAATATTATGAGTTACTAAGTAAAGTTAATAATGGACACCAATAATCAAATTAGATCTATGTCAATTGAAAAAGTGTGAAATATACAATAATTTTGCATTCATAGTTTACTCTCAGCATCTCATCCAATTTTTTTTCCCCTAATTTTTCTATGAAAAGATGCCAAGGGGTGCCTGGGTGGCTCAGTCATTAAGCGTCTGCCTTCGGCTCAGTCATGATCCCAGGGTCCTGGGATCGAGCCCGGCTCCCTGCTCCGCGGGAAACCTGCTCTCCCTCTCCCTCTCCCTCTCCCACTCCCGCTGCTTGTGTTCCTGCTCTCGCTATCTCTGTCTCTGTCAAATAAATAAATAAAATCTTAAAAAAAAATAAAAAATGCCAAAGTAGATTTGAGCATGGTCAAAAATGATTTAATTATACTGCAATTCTCAGTTTTTTCTCAGCATATTATTTTTGCCTTTCTCTCTGAACAGTCAAAATATCCACCATCACAGTTTATATGTAAACTCAAAAATAAATGAACTGAGGTGAACTGACCACATATGCAATGCCAGGTACTCATTAAACTCGAGTATACATTAACTTCACCTAGGGAAGGAAGTGAAAGTAAAATTTTAGCTACTTCAATGGAATAAAAGCTGAATTCCTGAAAACACCTAAATCCTGTTATTACTGATGAACAGCTACAAGAGGTAATTGGACCCACTCTTATGTAGTTGAAAAACTTTGGTGTGGGTTCCTTTAAAAGCAAACTGATAATACTGAAAACTTTGCAGTCTATGCAAGAGATTGAAGTTTATCAGAAAGAATACAGCTGGCACATTTATTCAAGTACCTTGGGTCATCTGCCAGAGCTTTTGTGTTTTTTTGTTTGTTTTTTGTGATAGATGATTTCCATGGAAAAAAATCTTACTATTTGAATTGAAATGTTTGAAAAATTGCATATATCTGGTTAAAGTGATAAGATAATGAAAAAAGTAAATTTTAAATTGAACTTCTTTACAAAACTAATGTAAATTCTGTCAATCTGAGATATTAGATGCCACCATGCAGTGTATTTTATATCTTCTATTAAGAGAATAAACATTTTTGTAAATTCAAAAAAATAATTCTCTTTACTTTCAATGACATTTCATTGTTCAATCTCCAAAGAATCTTCAAAATGCATAATTATTTTTAAAAATGATGCTTAATGTCAACCAACTTATTTCATTTTTATGTGGAAAGTGAAGGGCCCACATCTCAGAAGAGTTTTGGAACATTCAGAATGGTTTTCATCCATTGATAGTTCTATTGTTGCTGTGTCAATGGAAATGTATTTCAGTCTTAAACAACAAGCCACATGAATGAGTTACATGCTAAGTGAGGTTTATGGCTTGCTGTGATTGTATTTTAACCTAAAAAGAAAAAAATATATATATTTCTAGAGGAGATTGATGTTAGAAAGAAGAAGTAAGGGGTTTAAATTCATTATCCTACCAATTTGTTTACTGATATTCAGCACATCTGTTAATCTGCTCTTAAACATTTTCATGTGGTACAGTTGCAGCAATTCAGATATTAATTGATTTACTGAACACCAGTGTGTTAAAATTACAGTTGTATTATTTTAAATGATTTTGATTTGCTTTCTTTGACATTGAGTTTTATTATCCCCCCAAAAGAAGACAGAAATAAAGAATATTTCTGAAAAGTGAACTAAACTGAGAACATCACGCTTACCCCAAGTATCCTTACAAACACCTATTATTAATAAACCCATGGAAAGATACCCTAGAACTGTAAAGGCAATATCCAAATGCAGTGAATAAAATAGATTTGTAGTCAGTAGGTGCTAATAAAACATTTGCCCTGTGCTCAAAACATTACCCAGTCTTCGCAGCAGCCCCATTTTAAAAACAAAACAAAACAAAAACCAACCAAACAAAAAAAACCAATGCAGAACAGTTGCTTTTTCATCCCCATTTTAAATGTCAATAAACTTACATCTGTAGAAGTTTAGAAATTTTGCCCCATGTTGCATTGCTAATGAATGATGTCACATTAGTATTCAGATACCTATTTCAGAGATTTTGTCTCATAACCCTTAAATTAAAAATAAAGAGGAGAGGAGGGCTAGGGTTAATAAGACTTTTGTTATATATACTTTCAGTAGAATGGTTTAGTTTTAAAATGAATTTTTAATGTTGAAAAATTAGAAATTAACTAATCACTAAATTAAAATTTCTCTCTCTCTCAAACCAGAACTCTCCCTGACTTCTGGGTTTTGAGGTTATCTCCCTGAAAATTTAGCACATATAAAATATGATATTGATTTGTTATAAATGCTGCACAGAAAATAAAACTAGGTGATGTGAAAAAGAGTAATAAGAATGGTTTGCCGTCTGAGGTAGGATATTCATGAAAGGACATTCATTCTATGATGCGATTTGAGTGAACATTAGGGTGGTGATGGAGCAAGCTCTAACAAATAACTAAAAGAGTATTCCAGAGAGAATAATTATCAGGCTCAAAGGCCTGGGGTCCAGAACATGCTGGACATCATTTCTGGACACAGAAAATGCATAGATTTGTAAGAGTGAGAACTGAAAGCTCATGGGAACAATGTATGTATGGTAAGAAAATTTGAATAATATTGTTAGTGTAATAAAATGTTTTTGTAGGATTCTGAGCTGAGAAAAAAATAATGACTTAAATTTTTAAAAGATTATTTCAACTGATTGTGAAGAAAAGATTATAGGGGAATAATAATGGAAACAGGATTTATTTCTGGACTCTATTCATTTCCGTTAATCTATGTGTCTGTTTTTGTGCCAGCACCATACTGTTTTGATTATCACAGCTTTGTGGTATATCTTGAAACCTGAAACTGTGATACCTACAGCTTTATTATTCTTTCTCAAGATTGCTTTGGCTATCCAGGGTCTTTAGTGGTTCCCTACAAATTTTAGTATTATTTGTTCTAGTTCTGTGAAAAATGCTGTTGGTGCTTTTATGGCGATTTCACTGTATCTGTAGATTGCTTTGGGTATTATGAGCATTTTTAACAATGTCAATGTTTTCAATCCGTGAGCATGGTATCCCTTTTGATTTGTTTGCATCATATTCAATGTCTTTCATCAGTGTTTTATAGTTTTCAGAGTACAGGTCTTTCACCTTCTTCATTATACTCCTCGGTATTTCATTCTTTTTGATGCAGTTGTAAATGGAATTGTTTTCCTAATTTCTCTTTCTGCTACTTTATTATTAGTGTATAGAAATACTACTAATGTAACATTGTATGTCATCTATACTCCAATGAATTTTTTTTTTTTCTTAAGAGTGGAAACAGGAAGGAGATCTTGGATGCTGCTGTGGTGGTCTACTTGGGATATGATGGTGGTTTAGATAAAAGCTCATTAGCAGTGAATGTGGTGATACATTGTCCAGGATATATTTTGAAAGTAAATCTAAAGGATAATTCTTGGCTGTTGAGATGTGGGATGAGACAAAAAGAAAGGATTTAAAGATGATTATAAGATTTTTAGGTTGAGCAACAGGTACCATTTACTCACATGGGAAAACTGGCAGAGAGCATATAAGTGGAGTTTAAAAATAGAGACATTAATTTTAGAAATGTTGAGTATTCATTGGACATTCAAATAGAGATGGTTTTTGTTTTGTTATTTTTAAGATTTTATTTATTTTATTTGAGAGAGAGAGAACACAAGCAAGGGAAGAGGCAGAGGGAGAGGGAGAAGTAGGCTCCCCGCTGAGCAGAGAGCCCTACATGGGACTCGATCCCAGGACCTGGGATCACTCACGACCTGAGCCAAAGGCGGACGCTTAAGCAGCTGAGCCACCCAGGCTGCCCAAATAGAGATGCTAACTAATTATTTGGATATATACTTCTATAGTTAGAGAAGTATGAACTTGGATTCATGATTATAGATGGCATTGAAGCCATGAGTATAGATGAAAGCAAGGTACTTATTACAAAGAAGAGAGGAGGTCGTAACACTGAGCTCTGGGACATTATAAAAATTTGCCATCAAAAAGAAGAGGAGGGCACCTGGGTGGCTCAGTCAGTTAAGCATCTGACTGTTGATCTCAGCTCAGGTGTTGATCTCAGGGTCGTGAGTTCAAGCCCCACATTGGGCTCCACACTGGGTGTGGAGCCTACTAAAAAAAAAAAAAAAAAAAGGAATAAAAAGAGATAAATCTAGCAAGGACAATGAAGAGCAGGAGACCAATGAGGTAGCAAGAAAATCAGTGTGTTAACTCTGAAGTCAAGTGAAGAGAGGTTTCAAGAAACAGCAGGTAATATACTATGTAAAATGATGCTCCTAACTCAGGTGAGATTATGACTTAGTGACCACTGGACTTAGTGCTTAGTTTTGTTTTCAGTGTTGCCGAAAGAATTATAGAAAATATAAACAAAAATATTAAAAAGAAAGAGATTTAATTTTACTCTTTTCAAGGTGAGGATAAAATCTTCTAAGCTGTGTGTCAGACCCATATGTAACATTTGATGTGTGAGAGAATATTTGAAATGGGCCTTGGGAGATAAATTAGATTTTAGCAGATGGAGTTAACATGGAGGCATAAACAGAGGGACAGAGAATTAACAGTTTGTGTGGAATAGAGTATAAGATTTGGTGGTTGTGACAGATTGTTTACAAAGATAGCCACCAATAATTCCTTCCTTCTCTATATCCACATGCTTCACCTGCTATTGAGAGATGAATCTATTACCCTTTCCCCTGATTTGCTTTGCTAGTCTTGTGACTTACTTTAAGTAATAGAATGACTTAGAACCCTTGGAACCTGAGTCACCATGTAAAAGACTTTGACTCCACACCCCGCTATGGTGCGAAGACATGGACATGCCTTGAAAGATGTGATTACAAAGAGGACTAGCCAGTCTCCAGACTTTTTAATCACCCCTTAGCAATAACAGCATATGTGAGTAAAGCCATTTTGGATCCTACAGTCCCAGCTAAGCTGCCCAAGCTAACACCACAGGAAGAGACAAACCGAGACTAAGGAGGCCTGCTTAGTTCCTGACCCACAGAATCAGAAGCAGTAAAATGGTTGATATAAGCTACTAACTTTTAAGTAGTTTGTTATATAGATGGCCATAATTGATCCAGTAGTTGATTTTAAATTAGATTAAAATATTATGTGAACATATGAATGAAATCTAAACTCAAGGTTTATTTCTTATCAAGATGAGCTTAAAGATATTTTTAATGAATAATGAGATAACTGATCAAGGGAATCATCCAGTACTATATATTTCTGTTTATAAATATTGACTTAAAAATATCCTGAAAGTTTTAGATGATAGAAAGGAGGGGAAATCACAATAAAAAACAAAACCAGTGGGGGTGCCCAGTTATTTTAAATTTCTATTAATTATAATCAGACCTAACTAAGACAATGACATTAAAAAATAGTGCACAAAAATGTGTATAATTGAGGGTGGAGGATTATCTCTACATAGCTTGTGAAAATGAAACAAAATGAATTTTTTAAGTATCTGTAAAGTGTTTTAGGCTTCCCAGATAAAATTTAGGTCAAATACATTTATTGCTTATGTATAGAAATAGAAAAACTATTAAAAATGACCACCTACATACATAACACAAAAATGAGACTTTGATGAAAATTTCAATATATACAAAGCAGAGAGTCTTTTTTTTAATTTATGCATATTTTGTTGAACTAAGTTGTTGAATGTCATCCTACAAGTAAACTTCACAGAAAATTTCTCTTATTTTCACTTTTGTTTGTACAAAATGTCTCTTCTCCAAAACTGAAAAACAATATTGTTTTTCTACACAGCATGTTGGACTGATATCCAGCCTTTGCTTCCTCAAAGTATATTATTTCCCACAATTGTACTACTCTTAAACCAGTAATTTTTATATGTTATTAAGTCATGCATTTTATAGAACAGCAAGATTAAGCATAATCACAACCTAGACTTTTGTTATTTTTGTATAGAATCCCAATATGCTATCTCAAACGGCTTTTTAAAAAATAATGTGGAAACTTATATTTAAGTGATCATCTAACCAGAGGGAAGAAATCAATGAGGAATGATGAAAACATCATGTTTCCTTCCCCCCAGATTCAATGTTCCCAACATGTTCTGACAATTGGATTTTTCTTTTGAACAAATAACTCAAAGTCTTCATATAGAAAACAGCTCAACTGAATAAGAATGAAAGTTAACTTCAGTGCAATTTTTAAAAATCCATCTGATTCGTCTAGCAAAGAGGGAACAACTGACTCACTTTGACAAGGTGCATTAAACTAGGCCACTGTTTAATAAATTGCCATTTTCACTGAGGAAATGGCAACAAAATAATGTCAGGATCTATGGAAACATGGCATCTACAAGAAGACCAAAATTAGGAGAGTAATTTTTCTTTGATTATCTATAAATAAGCTGAGAGCTGGGTAAATGTGGGGCATTTGGGGGTAAGGGAAAGAGCTGAGGTGCTCCGTCCCCTAAATCACATCTTTCCTTTTCCAGAACAAGGATATTTCACATAGAATACATTGTATAATTGATGGATATACTTTACTTCTGCACTTTCCCTATTCCCTAGTAAGTGCTTATTTCCCAGATTGCTACACTTTTCTAAAATCAAAGCCAAAGGCAAACAGCCTCCAATAATCCCCAGATCTTTTTTTTTAATGAACAACTTTGTTCCTGTTAGGACAAGGGGTGTCTGAATGGAAACTCAGGGATTTAATATCAATTGTTATTATATATGCAAGTAAGTAGTCAATGAAAATGTGTGTTTATATTATCAACATGTGGCATCAGATGCTACATAAGGACGTATGGGTGGGTTGCTCAGAGTTGATAATATTGCTCATAACTCATACCCCAACCAGTCTTTTGAACCCTGAGCAAAATGTGTTCTCTTTTCTTACTCCCTAAAATGACACAACCTATTCATCATGTCATTTTAGATGACAAAGTGATTATGTCAAAATTATCACCTCACAAAATGAGCTCATTTAATGATTTGCACCAATATCAATTGGGTATTGCCCTTTTGTGCACAGCTCATCTACTGTTTGGGGAGGGTGATGAAGAATGTAATTATGTAGCACTTGATAAATCCTAGGGACTATTATAAGCAGTTAAAATCATATTCCTTAATTCCAACAAGGAATTTTTAGAAGGAGTAATCTCTCTGTTCCCTTTCAGATGTGAAAACTGATGATATTGAATGACAGGTGATTTGATTCAGAAATCTATGTTATCTCCAGTACCACTGCTGCCTATTTATTTTTGCAATATCCTTATTAGCTCCTAGCACTGTTCTGTTTTCCCAGAAAGGTCACAGTGACCTTGAAGCTTAGTCCATCTCATTCAATTTTTTTTTATCATTTTGGCAGCCCTGGCCTTGATTCCTTATACCAAGCTTTATCTATTCATTCTCAAAATGGTTTCAGGTCAATGTCCTGAAAGCACATTGTGATGCTTAATTTCAACCCCTTTCTAGTATTATCTATTGGCTATTGTTCAGTCACTCTTAGACTTACTGCTGTGTCTCCTTTCTCTGTCATATACAGGTCTATTTTTATAATTCATCTTTCAAACTAATATGTATTATCTCAACAGTCATTGACATTCTCCATGTTATTTCCTTGAGATTTTCATTTGATTTGTACTATCCTGGGAATTACTATCCTGAGATAGTCAAATGACAGTGATGCTTGAAGACTATGTTCTATATGAACTACTAATATTCTTTATTAACTTTTTATGGTTCCAAAATTCTAGAGTTGTACCACCCAATACAGGAATAGCCTCTCCCATGTGGGGCTATTGAACACTTTAAAAGGGGATAATCAAATTGAGATGTCCTACAAGTGTGAAATACAGATTGGAGTTCAAAGATCTAGTACAGATAAAAGAAGAAAGTATCTCATATTTTATATTGATTACATATTGAAATGATAATTTATATAGTGAGCTAAATTAAATATATTATTAATATGATCTATGTATTTTATCTTTTTAATGTGGTTACTAGAAAATATAACCTATATAGCTTTTATTTATGGTTCACATTATATTTCTGTAGAGTTTCAAATTAAATTTACCTGCAATCAAAAAAGGATGTGAGGTAGGAGTGATAATAGAGGCAAGGAGAAATGTACGGATGAGACTGAGGGAGAAACTGTGAAAGGAAGAATCATTTGGCACTTCTTTACTGTTAGAAGTTGCTGGTAATTGCTAGAAGAGTTAGCAAATAACTTTTCATGTGGCACTTGATAAACATGTTAAACTGTTGATAACTGTAAACCTTTATGTATGTATGCTCTAGACTATAATTTTGGAGGCCAGAAGGGGCAATTCCTTTTCAAGCTAGCACCTGGCATATACAGATGTCTCAATTAATATAGTTGGACTGAATTGAATCAAATTGAACTGGGAAAAAATAGAATGTGTAAATCCACTTAAGATGAGATTTGAGTAGTGAGAGATCAAAAGCAGATAAAACAAAACTCATATTCTTCCTTATATCTTCCCCCTTTCAGTAATGGTACCATCATCCTCCCACAGGATCAAGCCCAAAACGGAATGATTTTTCATTCCTTCATTTCCCTCAGCATCCACACCTAACCTAGTATTGAGATACAAACATCCTCTTCTCTCCATCTCTTCTACTAACATTATAGGACAAGCAACATTATAGTACAACTATAGTTCTCTCCCATGTGAACCACTCTGCCTATGTTTCCACTTTGTCCTCTTAAACTTATTCTTCACAAAGCAACCAAAGTGATCTTTTAAAAATGGTCATCATACCTTTTTATATATTTCCTAAAATCCTCCATGGCTTGATGTTGAATTTGGATTAAAATCTAAACTCTACTAGCTCTCAAAGTACTACAAACCCTACTACCTGTCAAATTGTCCATTGTCAGGTCTTATGACCATCCAATTTGCTCACTGTGGTCCAATCACACCAGCGTTTATGTTTCTTCAACAGTCTATGGATGTTTCTCATTAGGGCCTTTACTTTTGGTATACTCTGATCCACAGATCTTTCTGGGGTGGATGTCTCAGTTCAAACATTTTTTTCTTCAGAGATGAATTCCTACAGAGAGGATTTCCTACAAAGTAATATGCCCCCGTAGACACTTCATTACCATCTTTTATTTTCTTCTTGAAACTTATTTCTACCTGAAATCATCTTCATTAGTTGTTTGATTATTTTAGTATATGTTTCTCTTCCAGTAAATTGCAGTCTTCATTAGAGCATGCATCTTGTCTGTCCTGTTTCCTTTGCATTATCAGCAACCTTAATGGTTGCAGATATAGAACTGATGCTAACAATGAGTCAAAATATGCATAAAGGCAAAATAAATTGTTCACTAAGATGTAAAAGAGGAGTTTAGAAATGAAATCAGGACATTGAAAGAAATCTCCCACTATTTATCATTTTTAATGAGCCACTGTATGCTATTGGATCTATTTTCTGAGCTTTGTATGATATTGTAAGAAATGATATGTTTTCAGATACTAACAATGAGTACCCTTGAGAGGTAATGATTGTGTATATCAGCTTATAAATTGATGATAAAGTTCTGACACTCAAAACTAGGGCCAGTTCTATCAAAATAATAGACAATTTAGGATGTCCGTCTATAAGCCTACTGCCCCCAAGGATCTCTTGAACTAACCTTCTGGGTGACTGAAATGAGATGTCATAATAATTCAGAGTAGATATTCATTCAATTGTTATAATTTTAAAAGGTATCTGAGCAGACTACCCTATCTAAATATTTGGTCCTACATTAATTGACAGAGGTCTACCATTAGATACTAACTCTTTATATTAATATATTTTTGTCTTTAGCAATAATATTTGAAAAACTATAAATATTTTCTGATAGAGAAACACATTAATTTAGATCTAATATTGACATCATAGGATATGATGAAGAGCACCAGGCTAGCTAGTTGAGAGAAGAGCTCCAAGTGAATGAAAATTTGACAAGAGAAACTGAAAATAACTTAAGGGTCTTCCTGTTCCATTTGCTGGGATAGGTGGTTCTGGAAATATGGTGGTAACATAAAGGTGGCTGAAAGGTGAACATGGATCTCCTCAAAAATGAACAGTGATGAGCAGAAGGGGATGAGGATAAAAATATCCAAAATAAATGCTTGAAATAATTCTAATAAGAATCAAGTAGGATAACTTTAATGGCAAAAGAGAGAGCATATATATATATATATATATATATATATATATATATCTTCTGATGTAAGAAGTGAACACATTATAGATATTTATAGAAATTCATAGTTTACAAAACATTCAAACATTAATTATAATTTTTTTCTTTGGAAACTCACAATATTTAGGGAAGAGGAGAAACTGTAAAGAGTTACACACTAACCATAAAATTAAGATACAACAAATAAATAGCCACAATTAAATTAAAAGAAGGTAAGACATTTGGTAAGGATAATCGGTTTATAAACCTAAACAGTGTCATAAATAGTGAAAGGGCTGTCATGATATTAAAAACCTCCTTGAACAGTGGATACTGTAAGAAGTATCTGAATTTAAAGTCTATGGGATATATCTGACAACAGCACATTTATCATAATGTCCTGTACCTATCCCAGGATAGATTTAATTACTGTGCCATTATGGCTTTCTATTAAGTATACTGTGTGCTGTACTATTAAGAAAGGTCTGGATGTATCATTACAAGATATTTTTAACAATTTAAAATCTTTCCTAAACAATATATGGTGAATTAAATTAAAAGCTGCAGGATTTTTCTTTTCCAGCTTTAAGTCAAAAAGTTTATGATGGAGTTGCCTAATATTTTGTAATAGAAAATCATACAAGTATGTCAACTACACTTCAATTAAAAAAAAATCCAATCAATCAATCAATATCATACTACATGACTTAGAAACTTCTAAGAAACACCTACAAGTTTAGCTGCAGTAAATTCATCTCAGTAAGAAATAATAATATGATATAAGAATTACAATGTGTGGGGTGCCTGGGTGGCTCAGTCGGTTAAGTGTCTGCCTTCCACCCCAGTCATTATCCCAGGGTCCTGGGTTCCAGCCCTGTGTCAGGTACCCTGCTCAGCTGGCAGTCTGCTTCTTCCCCTCCTTCTGACCCTCCCTCCTGCTCATGCTCTTGCTCTGTCTCTCTCAAATGGATAAATAAAAAATGTTAAAAAAAAGAATTACAATGTTTTTCTTTACTTTTAAAAACTTTAAGATTACATGCCTAGATTATGTATTAGCCCTATATAATGTTCACTATTATGTGAAAGAACTCTAAATTTACTTTTGAACAATTAACATGTCATTCACTTTAATCAACATAAAAATTCATAATAATAAAATGAAATAAAGGGATTATTATGTTCAGAAATTAAATTCTAAATTGCAAACATTTTGCACATACTTCTTTTTTGCTAGACTTTAGTTATAAAATAATAATTGTTAACACTAACAACATATATATTTATATATAATAGTTGTTATATATAGTTAAATTATATAGTTAAATATATAATTATTATATATAATTTTTATATATAATATTTTACATGTCCCTTGATACATCCCCAGTACATCCCCAATTATTATTACTACTGTTATTCAATGACAAATGTATGATTTTTATTTTTAGAATATGTTAGTATTTAATCACTTTTGAATATGGGGACTTTTTCCTTATTGAAACTGCATCTCCAATATGATGTCATATATGCCAGGATTTTGTAGAATAATTGCACTAGACTTTTGGTCAAGTTTATCAAGAGAAACACTTAGTAAGTAATTCAGTATCAGAAAAAAAAATTTAAAAAGCCCATGCTGACCTGTTAAAACTGAAGGATTATTTGTCTTTTTCTGTATTTGTATTTGATTAAGTGTTGATACTGCTAATTCTGACTCCATCTGATTTTAGCTCTTTTTCAATCTCATTGTGTTCCAAGATAACTCTTGATCTGTGGGATTTTATAACCCATACTTTCAAAACTATAAAGTTCACAGAGAAAGCCACTTAAATAGTTTTTTTGAGAATGAAGTCTGCCTTCATATGCTAACTGGTCACATGATATAACCCTATTACCCTCTTTCATTATGATTTGGACTCCTAATTAAATAAAGCAATTCCTCTGCAGACCTAGACTTAACATGTCCTTCCTCCTTCCATGCTGCTGGAGTGTTCTGATGCCATTTTTGGGGTTAGATTTGGGGTGATTTGTAAAAAGACCCTTCCAGTTAACATTAGCCCTGTGCTTCATTTCAATATATATTTGAAAATCCTGCACTGGAGTATTTCTACAACTAGCCTCGCTATAATAAAGTAGGACATTTTTCATAAATTGAATAGTAGGCTAATTATGAAGTGGAAAAATAGAAAACTCCTCTATTAGAAAAAATGCTAGAAAAAAATCTTAACTCTTGTCAATAAAAATGTGGTTAACCAGTAAAGAAGATGTATAGTGTGAAATGCTACTCAGAGGCCAAACATAAAGAAAGGATTCATTTGAACTGAAGTGGCAATAACCTAAAGAACTATTGTTAAATTTAAAAAGTATACTTTGGTGCACTAGGTACAATATCATACAATTTATAGAAAAATCACACAACACAATGATTTATAAACATGTGTATATATGTGCATATGGAATGAGCCATGTTTTTGAGGAGGGGATGTTGCATTACTTGTAATGTAGGATTTTTTTGTAATAGAAAATATGTACAGGAAATAGTTGTGCAAATAAGTGTAATTTTTTTAAAAGAAAGAGACAATGGCATGAAATTATGTAAACTCTCAACAGTCGTCATCTCCAGGTCCTGAGATTATGGATAATTTATCATTTCTCTTTGTATACTCTGTGTATTCTCTTTGTGCACCTAATTCCAATGGGAGAGGGATTCTAACACCAAGAAATTCTGTGATACCATCTGGGTATCTTACACTTCAACTCAATTCTGACATTACTCCTGGAGATAGCATCAGATCCCACAGGTTAAAGGCTTCGTCCTGCAAGACTACCTCCTCCCATTTCAGATGCCAATTGTGAGTCCTGGTTATCACCTGTGCTTCTGACTGACTGGCTATAAATGGGAGGTTCCAATGATCCCCTTCTTGGGTTCAATTAATTTGCTAGAGCAGCTCACAAAACTCAGAGAAACATTTTACCCACTAGATTACTGATTTACTATAAAAGGGTATAACTAAGGAACAGCCAGCTGGAAAGACACATAAGGTAATGTATGTGGGTCAGGATCTCAGAGCTTCCCTGCTTACTCCTTGCACACCACCCTTACCACATCCTTACATGTTCACCAATCCAGAAGCTCTCTGAGCCCTCTCCTTTTGAGTTTTTATGGAGGCTTCATTACTTAGGCATGGTTGATATAAATCATTGGCCATTGGAGATTGAACTCAGTCTCCAGGTCTTCTCCCCTCCCAGGAGGCCAGGGGATAGGATTGAAAGTTCCAACCCTCTAAACACATGGTTGGCTCTTCTGAAGACTTAGTCCCCATCCTTGATGATCTAGGGGCTTTCTAAGTAACCTAATTAACATAACAAAAGGCACCTTTGTTGCTCTCAACATAGGAAATTTCAAGGGTTTTAGGAGCTCTGTGCTGGAAGCTGGAGGAAGACCAAATATATATTTCTTATTATAAATCACAATATCTCATATACTTTGGGGGTTTACCTGGAAATTTTCTTTGCATGGTCCTGCATTATGTTTACAAAAGGACAATAACAAAGTTACTGTTAATTTAAATATACTCTCATATATATTTCTATTCTTTATTATTTATAATGTGCTATTCACATTTTGAGTCACAAATATTTAATAACTATATTTGACAGGTTTAATTACTCTTTCTATTGATAGATGTTATGTTTTCTTTGTTCAGAAAACAAATTGTTACCTATTTCAAGGCTTGAATAGATCATTTGCATTTCTGATATTAACCAATGTTCTTAAAAATATACTTTTAATTACTCTTAAATGTATTTAAGAGTCCTCATTTCAGCTCTGATACATTAAGAACTTGGAAGTGCTCATTCCTGTCAGTATAAATAATTACTTTTCTTGGACCCATCAAAACATTGAGAACATAGGGCAAACTGTTACTTTGAAATCTGGAGAGACAGACACAGAAGGTCACAGCCAAGATCGGTTTACCTAGAGCAAAAACTGCTGGAGCCATAATCTGGTAGGAACACTTACGTGTTAATGACAAATTGCTGGATGCTAACTGTGGACTATCTTGACAGTGAGAATCTCCTGGGAGAACAGAGGCTTAGAAGTCCTCAGCACATTCCCTGGGTTCACTTACAAGAAACTCAACAGATTGTCACAGTGAAGACCCCAAAATAATCCTACTCTTTCTGGCAAGGGGAGATGAAAAGTAACCATTTTCAAGTTCATGATCTATTGTGTATAAGAGCTCCACTTTAAATATAAAGACACAGGTTAAGAGCAAAGGGATAGAGAAAGATATAGCATGCTAACTTCAAAAAGAAGGCACTGAACAGTAAAAAAAAAAAAAATATTGCAGGAATAAATTAGACAAAGGGAGGGGGATAAGGTGATGGGTTAGCCTGGTGATGGGTATTAAAGAGGGCACGTACTGAATGGAGCACTGGGTATTATATGCAAACAATGAATCATGGAACACTACATCAAAAACTAATGATGTATGGTGATTAACATAACATAATAAAATTTAAAAAAAAAGTCAAACTGGATAAAATAACTATATCCCAAGCTTTTCTCTAATCGGAACTTTCCTATAAATTGTTTTATTTGAATTTGCAGAATATAAAATGATATATTTAAATTATTATGTGATCATATCCTATATTTGCTTATCCCATAACTATTTGACCTTAATGGATTATTAATTCCTTAAAAATTTTCAGAAAAGGTAAATATTTGAAGATCATGGTATAAATAAATATTCAAATGTATCAAGTCTCAAATGAATTAATAATTTTCTATTCACTAGATATTTAAAATGTATCCAAATAAACAATGTGATGGCAACATAATTGTGTCACAGCATAATAATAATGTAAAGCATAACTTGTAAAGTAGTCTATTTTACCCATGTACATAATAGTCAGTATGATATTCCAACTAATCCTGTCTTCAGGCACATGGGATTTTGATTATGACCCTAAAGTCACAAAGAATAATTTTCTATTTCATAACTTGTAATTCATTTATAAAATGCTAATATAGTCTATTGGGCTTTGCCACTGTTGCTAAGTTTATTCAAAAGAGCTATACCAAATTATAATTAAATGAACAGGGATCTGCTTGGCCTGTTTTACTGTAAATATTATAATTGGTTCATAAATATGTAATGCTATTAATTAATGTGTAGTCCCTAGCAATTTTGAAATAAGAAGTATTGCTGTCTCCAATGACCATCTTATACATAAAATATTTTATCTCCCAAGAATATATTTTGGAAAAAAAATTCAAAGTTTATTTAAGTAGAACTTTCCTTAAATGTAAATACTAGGAAAATACTAGAAATTATGTGTTATAATGTGGATAAAAATTCCCAATAACATTGACAAATCACTCTTAATAGAATTGTCTCCTGGGCGCCTGGGTGGCTCAGTTGGTTGGGCGACTGCCTTCAGCTCAGGTCATGATCCTGGAGTCCCGGGATCGAGTCCCACATCGGGCTCCCTGCTCAGCGGGGAGTCTGCTTCTCCCTCTCCCGCTCCCCCCTCTTGTGCTCACTCTCTCTCTCTCTCTCAAATAAATAAATAAAATCTTTAAAAAAAAAAAAAAGAATTGTCTCCTTTACCACCATGTTTTATGAGAAGGTGCTGCCAGAACTTCTGTCCTGTATAATGGCTACAATGCTTTCCCATTAGAAATACCCATGAGAAATGGAAAGTTGTCCTCAACTATCAACTTCATGTCTTTACGACAATTTAAAAAATTTCTCTTCACAAAGAGAATTGCTTGGTCCTCATTTAGAAACACATAACACACATTTTTAATCTTAGAGGTAAAAAGCTACATAAAATAAGACCTCACATGACCGTAAACCTTCAACTTACATTCATCCTCTCTCTTCATTTTGATTTTTATCAAGTTCACTGCTAAAATGTTACATTGTCTTCATTTACCTTTTCCTTTCTGTATTTTCTAAAAGTTCTTTCATGAGCAAATTAACTTTTAATTTAAGAAGATTTAAGAATAGAATGTTTTATTTACCGACATCTATTGTCTATTTTCTCTGTGTTGATTTTAAAGAGCACAGTGTGAGATGGCTACATATTTTATTCCCTAATGGAACTGCTGAAGATTTCATCATAAAAATTAACCTTTTAAACATTTTTAAAGTTATTTTATTTTCAGCAAGCCTGTTCATTCGTGAGTCTTTATTTGTTTTTATCAAATGTTCCAATTAAACAGATGAAATAACAGTCCCCACTTTGTTGGGGATTAAAGTTTAATTTTCCTTTAGGAATATATCTTGTCAATTCAGAATAAGCAAAGCTATCCAGGAATTTTCTGGCATTCAATAGTGTACCTATAAATTATTCATTCATTTGCATATTTCATTTATGTCAAATCTTGTTAGAACAGTTAATTTTACATGAAAGTTATCCTCAGAGGAAGTTCTTAACAATTGGACATTAGCATTTTTGAGTGAGTCAGCATTTTTCATGTAACAGGATTCCTGTCTTGTTACATTTTCATAATTTAATCATTACACATCATAGTATAGATCTAAGAATGTCATTTTTTGGGTTATATATTAAAATTAAATGCTTAATAGTCACTTATAAGAGAATAAAGAACAACGTTAGCAAACATATATAATCAATTTGTTATATTAGGGAATTAGCAGGAGGGAAATATGTCCTTAATTAAGCCACTGTTTTGTAATCAAAATGTTAAATCAGTCATAGGAAGTAAGAATTCTATCATGTTAAAAAAAAATACTTTAGTTTACTATAATGATGTTTTATAGGCAATGATTCTGGATTAGTATAACAATTTACCATGTAAGATTACTTTGCTATTAAACTTAGATCTATGGCCACTGGAAATATAAATGTTTCTCTTATGTCAAGAATCTTTTACATTTAGTACCTAATAAAGTTAGTGTATTTTATCTAAAGGTTTCCTTTGGATTCTTTAAAAATAATAGTAATAATAAGGCTGGTGGTTGAATTAATACTCAGGATTTTTAGCATATGGCCCTCTGAGTCAGTCTTCCATGTCTTCCCTGACTAATTTCAAACATTAGCCTCTTCTCAATGCTTATTTGAGATCAGATGAGAATTTGGTTCTGACAAAGGCAGCCGTAACATTTCCCTCAACTTGACCAAAATTTAGACAGCCTGCTTCTTGCTGCTAGGCCCCTAACTTTCTTCCCACCCAGGACCTTATAGAATCCAGAGGGCCTAAAAACAGAGTTCCCTACCTTCCCCTTTCTTAGAACATTTACTTTAGAAGATTTGTAAATTCTTTCTCTGCCACTTTAATATATAAATCTTTTAAAAACTTCTTGTTAATGTTACAAGCCATGACTGACTTTCTCAAAGACCTGGGAGGGATCTCTTTGAAATGTAGTTTCATGGAAAATAGTATCCATAACTCATGGTCTCTGTGGGAAAATAAAACCCTAACTTAGGTGGGCACCTAGCCCCGAGTTGTAAAATGACCTTCTGCCATGAGGATATAAGTAGGTTTACTTTTCCTTTGAGTAAAGCCAATGAGCAAACACAGGCCTCCTATCCCACACCCCAACTCTTAAAAACCCTCCCACCTTTTTTTCAGTGGAGTTGAGTTCAGACTGTGGTCTTCTGGTCTCTCCTCTCTATTGCAGTAGTTTTTTTGCTTTAACAGTCATTTTCCTTGAAACCACACATGATGAGAATTGTTGATTGGATGTGATAAGTCATTCTTGTCCCTGAGTATTGGAGAGCATGGTGATTACAGACGAAGTTCACTACAAGAGAGTTCAGGGAGAGACTAGAGGACTTTTCATGCTATGCAGTTGGCTCCCCACGGGGAGAGAGTGATTTCCTTTCTCCACTTGCAGGACTGAAGACACCTAGAATGATCTAGCATAAAGACCTGATTCTCACTGAATACATGGATAATTAAACAAACAAACAACTGTCTTCACACAGGCCCTCTGAGGAAGACAAGGAAAAAAAGAACCATAAAATTCATAAAATAGAGCTGCTGTAGGGTGGAGACGATGATATGATTTCTCAGGAAAACAACTTAATGAATACATTAATGTTGCCTTTAAGGATCTGACATCGAATACTCTATTGTAGTTAATGATCTGAAGTAGTAGATTAGAATATCAAATGGGAGATTTTTGCTGAAATGAGAAAAAATAGAGAAGGAATATATGAGGGAAAATCTTAGGAGATTATTTGAAAAACACAGGAGACCCAACATGCAAATAAGAGTTTAAAAATTAAAATATAATATATGAGAAAAGTAATTAGTTAATAGAAAAAAATATTTTTATCTGAAAGATTCATGTCTAAGTTTGAAAGCTTCATAGAGTTCCTGGAAAAAAACAATGTCAAAGAACATCATGTTTCCAAAAATTGAAACAATAGGTTAATAATAAGTAAGAAGATATTAAAATATCACCATCAGATGCTTTGAAAAACTTGAAGCTAGAAGACATTAGAATATTAACTATATTCATTAAGTGTAGAAATTTGATTAGTGGAACACAGCAATCCTACACCCAGCCAAGACATCTTTTCATTTTTAGTGCAGAAGACATTTCTGAATATGCAAGAATTTAGAGTGTATACTGCAGATTTTGTAAGAGGCAATGCTCATCAAACAATGACTCCAAGCAAAAATATAAAGGATTGAAATGTAAAGCTATCAAAGTGAGAAAGATGTAGAAGGAGAACTATAGTGGTGAATTATAAAAATTTTATGACTGGAAGAAATGTGAAATGGCACATCGTTCTAGAAAGTCCTGCACACACACACACACACACACACACAGACACACTACTATCTACAACCCTACACACATGAATCTGTCAACTTAGATCAAATTAACTATTTTCTTATAAATTGCAAAAAATCACAACCCACTCAATATGAAAAGTTAGTTTAAATACCACTATAGCTATTAAATAAATTGATTTTCAAAATACTTAATTTTTAAGGGTAGTTTTAGTTTACAACAAAATTGAGAGGAAGTTACAGAGATTTTCCATATACCTCTTGCTAGCACACATGCACACCCTTCTCCATTATCAACATCCACAACCAGAGTGGTACATTTTTTACTGAGGAAGAACCTACATTGACACATCATAATCACCCAAAGTCCATGGTTTACCTAATGGTTGGTTCACTCTTGGTGTTGTACATTCTAGATGTTTGGTCAAATTTTTACAGAACCTGGACTGGACCACCCGACGGAAGAACCAAGCGGCACTCAGAGATCTTGGAGGATAGGAGGTTTATTTAACACCAGCAGGCTCAGAGGAGAGTGGTCTCCAAAGGTCTGAGCCCCGAGCACAAACAAAGGGGGCAATTTATACAAGTCTACTTCCGCTTACTTGGCACTTTTGGCACGTGCGTGAAGTGGGGCAGGGAGAATAACACGGATTGGTGTGCATGGGAAGCAGAGCAGGGAGAAAAACCTGGAAGAGCCCCAGGGCAAGGACTGGGACTCTCCTGCTGGCTCAGTTGGCCATCTTAGGACACAGATTTTCCTTATCATTCCCTCCTTTGATGCCCCTTTAAACACCTAGTTTAGAGGGCATCTTTCTGTTTGACTCTGAGGGTTGACTGCAAGGCTTGGGGCAAACACAGACTTAATCATAAACTTAACAGCACACCAGGTAGCAGAAGACCAGGACTGACTGGGGCCAGGAAAACCACAGTGAAATGCGCTCACGAGTAGATGGCGGAGGGCAGTAAAAGTGGGTTCTATGACCTTAAGTAGAAGCCTCTAGTGGAAAGTCCAGTCAGGAGGAGCAACAGTGTAGAGTCTGACACCCAAGAGGAGGGAAATCACGCTGATGAGAGCCAGGGACCACAGCTGGACTCTCCACTGGCACAGCTCCTCATCCAAATGATGAGCTTTCTTCACTCTTGAGTAGTGGACCCATGGGGTGACACCTGAGACCTTGAAGGCAGTAGGAGTGGTTAGAACAACAGTGTGGGGCCCTGTCCACTGCAGTTTGAGGGGTTCTTTCTTCCAATCTTTGACCCAAACTTTGTCCCCTGTCTGGAAGGAGTGTACCTGAGACCTTAAGGAGATTGGGGCTCTCTCAATAGTGTACTTTTGTAATTTATTTAGGGTGGTCCCCAGGGCCTGAAGTTGCTCCTTTACCCCTTTATCTCCATCCTGATGGAAGTTTCCTGGAAGGCTTCCCAAGCATGGGGAAGGCCGTCCATATATTAATTCGAATGGGGAGAAACCTGATGTCCCGGGCATGCAGCAAACACGCAGGAGGGCTAGGGGTAGCAGATCCAGCCATGGGAGTTTAGTCTCCTGACAAAACTTTGCTAAGGTTCCCTTGAGGGTGCAATTCATTTGCTCAACTTTCCCTGAACTTTGGGGCTGGTAAGCAGTGTGGAGTCTCCAGGTGATGTTGAGAGATTTGGCCAAGACCTGTACAATGTCTGCCACAACTGCGGGTCCATTGTCACTATGGATTGTTAATGTCAGGCTGAACCGGGACACAATCTCCTGCAAGAGGACTTTAGCTACTTCCTGGCTTTGCTCCGTCCTAGTTGGGAAGGCTTCGACCCACCCAGAGTATGTGGATACTATTACTAGGAGATATTTGAACCCCCTGCTTGGCTGCACATCTGTGAAGTCTACCTCTAGATCTCCCAAGGGGGTTGCTCCCATCCTCTGGAACCTGGCGGGGGCCGTGGTGCAGACCGAGCATTATTTTTAGCACATGTTATGCATCGTTCACTCATTGCTCAGCATAGTGCTGGCAGCTGACTGATGTAGTAGCGCTTCTTGAGAAGGGCCTCTATGCCGTTTTCCCCAGATGAGCGAGTTGGTGGTGTTCCTTGACTAGATGCCCTCCAGTTGCTGTTGGAACAAAGATGTACCTATCAGGCATCATCCACCATCCCTTTTCAGTCTGGATGGCCCCCTCAGTCATGGCCCATTCCTTTTCCTTTTTAGTGTAACTGGGCAGAGGGACTTCTTCCAGGGGTGTTAGGGTCATGGTGGGGGAAGGGGCTCTGTCTATGTCCTCACTGGCTGTGGTCTTGGCTGCCTCATATGCCAGACAACTTCCCTGCGCTATGGGGTTGTCTCCTTTCTGGTGTCCCGTATAATGCAGGATTGGTACTTCCTTTGGAAGCCAGATGGCTTCGAGGAGTGTCAGTATCTCCTCCTTGTTCTTAATAGTTTTTCCTGCAGCGGTTAGGAGGCCCCTTTCCTTGTAGATGGCTCCATGTATATGTATAGTAGCAAAGGTGTACCAAGAGTCAGTATAGATGTTGATTCACTTGCCTTCACCGAGGGTGAGGGCTCCAACTAAGGCATATAATTCAGCCTGTTGAGCTGACCATCCAGCTAGTAATGCCTTAACGTCTAAGACTTCAGTGATTGTGGTTACTGCATAACCCGCTTTCTGGACACACTCTTGTAGGTAACTGCTGCCATCGCTGAACAGTGTGAGCTGTGGATTCTTTATGGCTTGATCCCGCAGATCTGGACGCCTCGCATAGACTTCATCAGTCACCTCAGAGCAGTCATGATCTTGTTCCCCCTCTTCTGTGGGGGGAGACAGGTTGCTGGATTTAATGTCCTTACTGTTTTGAGAGTGACCTGTGTGTTTTTGCAGAGGAGCTCTTGGTATTGTGCTAGCCGAGAGTTGGAAAGGAAGTGGTGTCCTTGTGCGTTCATGAGGGACACAACTGCATGAGGGACCTTGACATTAAATTCCTGCCCAGGGTAAGTTTGTCTGCCTCCTTGATGAGTAGGACTGTGGTTGCCAGTGCCCTGAGGCACGGTGGCCATCCTGCTGCCACGGGGTCCAGCTTCTTTGACAGGTAAGCGACTGGCTGTTGCCAGGGTCCAACAGTCTGGGTGAGTACCCTGAGTGCTATTTTTTCCTTTTTTCTACATCTGGTAGGCCCAGGGCTGGAGGCCACCCCAGGGCGGTCTTTATCTCTGTGAAAGCTTCTGCTTCCTCAGTCCAGGCAGGGGGTTCTCGATCTGGTTCCCCTAAGAGATCATAAAGGGGTCTTGCTATTGCTGAGAACCCAGGGATCCAGATGCAGCAGAATCCTGAAGCCCCAAGGAATTCTCATAGGCCCCTTTTTGTCTGGGGCTGTGGTAGGGAGATGATAACCCTTTTCCTCTCTGGCCCTAGTTCTCTTTTCTCTTGGGTGAGGAGGAAACCAAGATATCAGACCTGCTGTTGGCAGATTTGTGCCTTCTTCCATGAGGCTCGGTATCCCGAGTCTGAGAGGAGCTGTAGGAGGGCCTTTGTGCCTTTTGTGCAGTCTTCTTGTGTGTCACAGGCAAGGAGGAGTTCATCCATATACTGGAGGAGGGTGCATCATGTGGCCAGGGCTTCCCCAAAGAGGGCTGGTGAGTTTTTAAACCCCTGCGGGAGGCGCATCCAAGTCAGTTGCATCTGGTGCCCTGTATCAGGTTCAGACCATTCAAAGGCAAACAGTGGCTGTCTCTGAGGAGCTAAGCGGAGGCAGAAGAAGGCATCCTTCAAATCTAGGCAAGTGAACCATCTGGCCGACCCTGGGATTTGGCCGAGGAGGGTGTATGGATGCAGGACTAATGGGTGCAGAGAGATGGTCACCTTGTTGATGGCCCGCAGGTCTTTAACTGGTCAGTATCCCCCCTCCTGGCTTTTTGACTGGCAGGAGTGGGATATTCCAGTGACTGGCACTTGACTAGAATACCTGCTTCTTTGAGTTTGGTCAGATGTTCTTGGATGCCAATCTTAGCTTCTTGTGGAAGGGGGTATTGCCTTTGCCTCTGAGGTTGGGCTCCTGGGATCAGTTCAACAATGATTGGGGCCCGATTCTGGGCTAGTCCAGGTGGATTGTTTTTAGCTCATACTAAAGGGAAGGCAAGTCTGACCTCTGGTGGGCTGCTCTGTTGGGCCTGGGCACAGAATAGCCTCCATTCTTCTTCCCGTGGTGTGGTAATTGCTAGTATTAAAGACCCCGTCTCCTCTTGCCTTGGGTTCAGTCTAGTGGCTAGTGTGTCCAGTGAGCTCAAAGGTTATCTGAGCCCTAAGCTTGGAGAGTATGTCTCAGGCCAGGAGAGGGATGGGGCAATCAGGCAGATAAAGGAATTCGTGTCAGACTTTGTGGCCCCCAAGTTTGCACTTGCAAGCCTGGCAAAAGGGCTGTTGTATCGCCCACGTCCCAGTGGCCCCAAGGATGGTCACAGTCCATTTGCTTAAAGGTGCCACTGGGGAGGTGACAACAGAGTGCTTGGCCCCAGTATCAACCATAAAAGTCACTGATTGGCCCCCTACCTTCATTTTGACTGTGGGCTCATAGGGGCCAAGGAGGAAAGAGTCTGGTCCCCCTCAGTCTGTGTCCATTCCCTGAGTCCTATGAGGTCCTCCTCTTGGGGTTCTTCCCTGTAGCGGCTGGACTTTAGAGCCTTTCCCCGGTTGGGACATTCATTTTCCAATGCCCTTTCTCTTTACAGTAGGCATCCTCTGGGCCTGGGGGCACTGGTGGATCCTCTGGGCCTGGGGGCGCCGGTGAAACTGATGGTGGCAGGAGTGTCTGGAGCTGAAGGGCCAGGTGTAGGCAGCCTTGGGGGTATGTATGGTGGGGGCAGGATTGTTTCGTCCTCGGGATCTCCAGCTAGGATTTGTGGAGACTGGGGCTTTTGCCGATGTTCTTTAGGTCACTTGGATGAAGTGATTAAGACCCTGGCCTGTCCCTGCCTATTGCAATCAAATCATACCCAGGGGGGAAGGGTCTGTGCAATTCCTAGCCAGGAGTCAATGTATGGAAACTGGTCAGGGTGTCCTGAAGGCCACCCGACATCAAAGGTGGGCCATTCCAATTCACATAGGGTTCTCAACTTACTGGGGTTCATCCTGACTCCATAGTCTCCCAAAAACCCCTTCTTGAAATTTTTGATCATGGTCTCTAGAACCATAGGTTTACTCTGCTCTGACCCCATGGTGATGTCCCTGTGTGTGGTGGCACAGAGACAAAGGGGGGGTGCCTCCTGAGGTGAGGAGACCAATCAGATGCCCATCTGGCTGTGTCCTGAAGGAGCTTAGGTGAGGCTTAGCCGTAGCAGTCTCAGCGTTTTGACTTAAATCGGAAACTATTCCAATGCCACCATAGACTGTATGCTGTTCACCATGGAATTGCAGATGGGCCCACTCAAACTCCGTAGGCTTCTGGGGACCTTAAGGGTGCCAGCCCATGGAGTCACAGAATCAGTCCGCTTGAGCAAGCCAGGTCGGACTGCACATTCACTCACACATTCACACTCTAGAAGTTATTACATTCCCTCCCTGGGAATCCCTACCTGTGAGACCTCTAAGAGGGCTCTGGGAGGTGATCAGGCTCCCCTTCTGCCCCGGTGGGCCTGTCTGGATCCTGGGGCCCCAGGCCTTACCAGAATCTGATGTTGGGACCAGGGCCTCACCTGCTAAGTCTCCAAGTCGAGTTTGGGGAGAACAATGGAGGGGGCTGGCCCAAGGCGACCAGGTGGGAGACTGCCAAAAATTAGGCAGGGCACACCTTCTCCATTAGGATCCCCCATTCCGCCACTGCCCCGCTGTTGCCCCCAAACTGGTGGCAACAATGGGCCAGTGCAGTTGGGTTCCCAGTCAGGGAACCAAATATTATGGAACCTGGACTGGATCACCCGACGGAAGAACCCGACAAGTAGCACTCGGAGATCTTGGAGGATAGGAGGTTTATTTAACGCCGGCGGGCTCAGAGGAGAGTGGTCTCCAAAGGTCTGAGCCCTGAGCACAAACAAAGGGGGCAATTTATACACGTCTACTTCTTCATACTTGGCAATTTTGACACGTGCATGAAGCGAGGCAGGGAGAACCCAGAAGAGCCCCGGGGCAAGGACTCGGACTCTCCCGCTGGCTCGGTTGGCCATCTTAGGACAGATTTTCCTTATCAAAATGAATAATGACATATGTCCATCGTTATAATACCATAGAGAGTATTTTGGATGACCTAAAAATCCTCTGTGCCCTGCCTATTTATCTCTCTTCCCACACCCCTGCAGCAACTGATCTTTTATTGACTCCATAGTTTTGCCTTTGGAGAATGTCAAACAGTTGGAATCGTATAATATAAAGACTTTTCAGATTGACATCTAACATTTAATAACATGCACTTAAGACTCTTCCATGTCTTTTCATGGCTTGATAGCTCATTTCTTTTTAACACCAAATAATCCATTTTCTGGACATACCACATTTTATTTATCTATTACTTACTGAAAGACATCTTGGTTACTTCCAGTTTGGGCAGTTATAAATAAAGGTTATATAAACATCTGTATGCAAGTCTTTGTATGGACATAAGTTTTCATCTCCTTTGGATAAATACCAAGGAGTGTGATTGGTGGTCTGTATGTTAAGTATATTTAGTTTTCGAAGAAAGTGCTAAACTCTCTTCCAAAGTGTCTGTATGGTTTTGCATTTCCACCAGCAATGAATGAGTTTCTGTTTCTCCAGATTCTTTCTAGCATTTGGTGGTGTCAGTATTTTGGATTTGGTTATTCTAATTATTATGTAGTGGTATTCTATTATTAGTTTAATTTTCATTTCTCTGATGACATATGATGTGGAGCACCTTTGCATATGCTTATTTGCCACCTGTATATTTTCTTTGGTGACGTGTCTGTGAAGGTCTTTGGACCATTTTTAAATACAGTTGTTTGTTTTCTTATTCTTGAGATTTAAGAGTTCTTAGTATATTTTGGATAACTGTCCTTTATCAAATGTATCTTTTTCAAATATTTTCTCACAAGTTTATGGCTTGTCTTCTCATTTTTTTTGATACTGCATTTTGCAGAGCAGAAGTTTTTAATTTTAATGACATTAAGTCTAGTTTATCAATTAATTCTTTCATGGATCATGTCTTTGGTGTTATACCTAAAAAGGCATCACCGTATCCAACCAAGATCATCTAGGTTTTCTCCTATGTTATCTTCTAGGAGTTTTATAGTTTACATTTCACCTTTAGATCTCTGATCCATTTTGAGCTAATTTTGGGAAAAGGTGTCTTTGTCTGCCTTATTTTTCATGTGGATGGTCCCGTTGTTTCAACACCATTTGTTGAAAAGACTATCTTTGCTCTATTGCATTACCTTGCTCCTTTGTCAAAGATTAGGTGAGTATATTTATGGGAGTCTATTTCTGGCTCTGTTCTGTTGCATTGTTCCATTTATCTGTTATTTTGCTAATACACTCTTTTGATTACTGTAGCTTAGAAAGTCTAGATATTGGGCACTGTCAGTCCTAACTTTGTTCTGCTCCTTCAATATTGTGTTGGCTCTTCTGTGTCTTTTGACCCTCCATATAAACATTAGAATCAGTTTGTTAATATCTATAGGATAATTTGCTGAAATTTTGATTGGGATTGCATTGAATCCATAGGTTAATTTGGGAAGAACTGACATCTTGACAATACTGAGTCCTCTTACCATGAACATGAAACACCTATTTATTTAGTTCTTTGAATTTGTTTATCAGTTTTGTAGTTTTCTTAATATAGATATTATACATACTTTATTAGGTTTATACATAAGTATTTCATTTTGGGGTGTTAATGAAAATGGTATTATGTTTTTAATTTCAAATTCTACTTGTTGTTGGTGGTGTACAGAAAAACAATTGACTTTTTGTGTATTAACCTTTTATTCTGCCACCTTGCTATGATCACTTACTAGTTCCAGGAAGGTTTTTTTTTTTCTATCTCTTCTTTCAGATTTTCTCTATATATGATCATGTCATCTGGAGGAAAGACAGTTTTAAGTCTTCCTTCCCATTCTGTATACATTTGTTTCCTTCTCTTGTCTTATTGCATTAACAAGGATTTTCAGTACAATGTTGAAAAGGAGTGGTGAGATGTGGCATTTCTGCCTGTACCTAATTTTAGCAGGAAAGCTTCAAATTTCTCACCATTAAGTATCATGTTAGCTGTTGGTTTTTGGAGATAATCTTTACCAAGGTGAGGAAAATCTCTTCTATTCCATTTTACTGAGTTTTTATCATGAATGGCTACTGGATTTTGTCAGAAGCTTTTTCTGCATCTACTGATATGATCACGTGATCTATTTTTTAGTCAGTTGATGAGATTGATTACATTGATTTTGAATGTTCAACCAGCCTGCATACTAGGGAGAAATTCCACTGGGTCATGCTATATAATTCTGTTCATGCTTTTTTGTATTAGATTTGTGTAGGAGTGCTAACAACACTGACTCCATCTTTGGCCCTCCATCTTGTTCATGCCTACACAATGACCTCCTTCAGGGCTATGTGTTCCAGGCCCCACAGAGGTTAATGTATGTTCCAACTGGAATGTGGGGAGGCTTGTTCTGATCTTCCCTAAAGTGCCACACGGAAGGCTCCACTTCAGATAACTAGTAGAGGTGACTGGTGCACAGATGGTGTCACTCTAGGTAACTACCCTGTGACCTCACCACCATGCCCCTCACTCTAGAAAAGCTGGGGATTAAAGTTTGGACTTGGCAGAGAGTAGGGGTGGAGAATAGCTGCATGGAGATAGAATTGTTTGTCCATCCAATCCCTCCATCAGTAAGTTACCCTGAAACAAAACTCTGTAAATGTTAGGGAGTGGCTTACTTCATTTTTGGTCTCAAAGTCACTTCTCAGTCTGGAGGATACTTTACTGACCCTCCTCCACCTTCTAACAGATTTGCTAATATTTTACTGAAGATTTTTGCATTTATGTTCATGAGAGTTATATAGGTCTATAGTTTTCTTGTAGTGGCTTTGTCTAGTTTGACATAAGGTAATGCTGGCCTCATAGAAGGAGTTAGAAAGTATTTATTCCCTCTGCTTCTACCCTTTGAAAGAGATTGTAAAGAATGATACAATGGGAAGAAACGTGATGGGCCTACAAGAGTAGAGAGCAGTCCTTTGCTAACAATAAGACCTACAGCTGCAAGGAACTGGATTCTCCCAATAAACTGATGAGTTTGGAATCAGATTCTTCCCCTGATGAGATGTTAGCCTGGGCAGAAACCTTGATTTTGGCTTTGTGAGATCCTGAGCACAGAACCCACCTCAGCTAAACCAAACATCTGATTTATAGAATAATAATAAATAATGAATACATAATGGAATGATAATTAGGTATAGTTTTAAGTTGATAAGTTTGTGGCAATATGGCTGAATTATCAATCCCAGTGTTATTCTTTCTTGCAGAAGAAAATAGATGGAGACAATCCCTTTGAAACAGATCAGTTTCCTTTGCTTCTCAGTAGCATTTGTTGATTACATATTCCATCAATCATCTGCTGCTCTATGGAATGTTTTATTGTCCAATAAGTAAAACATCTTTGTTTCTTAAATGCAATTTTTGGAAAATGCTCCACTATTTGGCTTTCCCACAGCTGACAAGAACTGGGGAGATAGTACATAACTATAGTCTCTCTTCCCAAGCGGATTTCAATGTAATTTAATTTAATCATCCCCTGTAGGCTTGCTTATATATCTTGTTGATCAGTACAGTTGACACTTCTATTCTGGAAAATCTTTTATGATTTACTATATCTTCAGGCTTCACTCCAATTGGTAGGAAATCTATTTTGCCAAGACAATAGATTATAAATAAAACAAATAGTGCTGTATGAACTTTAAAAAAGTCTGAGTCCAGTGTCAGGTCAAAGCAAAACGACTACGTTCCAAAAGCCATAAAATATAATTTTAGAACTTCTCAATGATTATTTGTTAAGATAGTCCTAAGCTATTTTATTATAGACTTTTAAACAAAATTCTAGCTGCCACCATAAATGAGAGAATACAAACAAAAAAGGAGGTAATTGATTTTTTTGTAAAGCGTGAACACATTTTCCATCCGTAGGGAAGGCACAGATAACTCCCAATGATACCAATTCAAGAATAGAACCAACAGCAGGTTGTGAGAATGTCATTCATCAACCCTCAAACTCACTTATCTAAGAAAAAACAAACCCTTAGATATCAGGGATTATCAAAAATTATATTTACATTGTATTTTACCCTCTGAAGTAAAAATAAAATATTTTTCTGACCTGAAAAATCTACTGATAAACCAGAGTATGCTTAAGGAGAATTTTTTGTTGGTATTATTTTTGATTGATACACTTTTCATTAGGTGTTAGGTATGCACATGGTTACTGAGTACTCAGCATCTAACAAGGGAAACAACAGATGCATAATACTTTATTCTCAAAATTGTTTATCATGAAATATTTTGGTTACTTTTCTAACATTAAAAAATGAGAATGTACTAAACCCACTGAATGATAAATTTTTAAAATGATTAAAATGGTGAATTTTACCATTCACCTTTTAATGGTGAATGTTATATATGTTTGCCACAATAAAAACTGGTTAATTCATATGCCTTAAGAGAAAACACATTTTCCCAAGCTCAGTAAGAAATAATTCATAATACTTATAGGGCTCCCTTAGGATTAGAGCTGCACTGTGCAAGACATTTCTACCAGTAGCCACATGTGAATATTGAGCACTTAATATGTGACTAGTGCAACTAAGCAACTGATTTTTAAATTTTATTTTAATAAATGTAAGTTTAAATTTAAAAGCTGAAGCAGTCTAAAATGATTTTTCTATTAAACTCAGTATTATTGTCCCGGTAGGATTTTCACTTTAACAGTTGCATTGCACAAGGTATTACTGCTGTATTGTAGTGGGCCTTTCAGATACATACCTTGATTCCAATAATATACAGAAACAGACCACTTACCTATTTTGTGTCAAAGGATTGATTTAGTGTGAATGACATTTTCTATACTCTGATAAAATTGTCATGTCACAATTTGAGTATTTTACTCAAGAAACATGAATTACAATTTTACCTATGAAATCATCAGTGGTAATTAAATTGAGATAATAGTCATTATTTTAATTATAATACACTTAAATCATAACATAAACATAAGTATAAAACATAAGTATTAAGCACATTGGTAAATTCATAATGAAAGCCTACTACTGATGCTGAACTGAGCAGAAATGCAGGAACTACTGTGAAGACCAGAACACTGAAGGAAAATAAATACTGGAAAATGGTATGTCACATATTTCATAAAATGACAATAGCAAATTGTTGTAACAAAGTCCAACAAAAAATTGTTTGCTGTGTAAACTCTTTTGGAGATAATAATGCAGATAATATTAAGAATTTTTTTTCAGCAAACACAATGAATTTGGTAAGAAATTTCTTCTCAGAAGTCAAAAAAGAATTGATGAAATTAGTGAACTAAAATCAGAATCAACAAAAATTTTAAATTATTTTTAACAGGATCTGAGATTGTAAATTTGACCAGCTATAAAATGACTTGAATTCCCTCCCAGAAATGGAAAACCATTTTTAGATGAAGATATGGTATAATAAATTACTATTTAATTCATGGGATCTTTGTTAGAAAATTACAAGTAAATGACTAATAAATTAGATTTTTTAAAAATGTGAATGATTTTCAATAAGCATGAAATATTTACCTACAGAACACAAATCTTTCAAAAAATAATGAATATCAACTAAGTCAAAATTTGAAAATTACAATTTTCTTTAGCTTTAGATGATTCATGCATTGTAAGACACTGCCCAGTTAATACTTGGTGTGTCTTTCGTTTCCTATGACTTCAATTTATTGTCTAAATAATCAGTTTATGTTATGGGTATTTACATCTGTTTGACAAAGTATCGGTTTGATATGAAGACATTACCTTCTATCATAACAGGATTATGATAGTTATGCCAAAAATCAGGACTGTTTGCACTTTTAAAACAAGAGAGTGGTAATTTCCTCACTGATATGTTCCACTCTAGGATGCATAATGAAAACAACTGTGATACTATGAAAAGTATCATGCATGTAGTTTTAAAAAGTGTTCATTATTTATGTGCAAATGCTGTGAGTTATTTAAAACAATTTATTAATTCTAGTGATGAGGTTATTGTGATCCTTCAAGGATTCTAGTTAATCTTGTGCCATACAAAAGCTTCTTGTTCACTGCTATCCTTTTCTACTAAGGAAAAATCTCTGTAATATTCTCTGTTTTACAACCATCCTAGAGGCTGAAAGGCCTCTAGTACATGGTTAAGTGTTAACAAACAGGATTTTGTGCCATGAAAATGGCAGAATTTCTCTGAATCATAGTGGCAGCTCAATTATGGAAACTCTCCAGTGATTTGAGATATAATTTGATCATTTCCTTGCATTATACTTTTTCACTGGTCAGCTTTTTCTCTCCACCAGCTCCACCCCCAGGCTGTGGTTCTTGGGAATTTGTTACAAAAAAAAAAAAAAAAAATTTTTTTTTTTCTAGTTAGAGCACTGGAATTAGTAACAGAGTATTAAAAATACATTAAGCAGGGCAATAAATTTCATTCGCTCTAGACATTTTCATCTTGCACAATACACAACAGCTTTATTTTGTAACAGACTTTTTAGTGAACAGATGCAATAGCTACCAGGGAAGTAGGACTAACAATTCACAGTTGAAGACACCGTTGTAATAATGTTTACAGGGTTTTGTTGACATATGGAATAATTTGTCTTAGACCGTGGAATACATATTTTCCTCAGGCTTGGGAAGAAATTGAGGAATGATTTTATAATATAGTATTTTTTAAATTAGCATCATTAGTAATCATTAAAATGGCTGTGATTTTCAAAGTAGGCAAAGAGAAAGTTAAGTCAGTTTCCTGAATCCTTTTCATAGTGACACCAAGATTATGTACACACAATAATTTGCTTTCCAGAATTAACTAAAGGCCTAAAAATGATTCTCTATGAATGTCTGAATAAAGAATTAGAGTGAACAATATCTAAAGCCACTTTCTCTTATAAACACAAGATAAATTTCCTCATTAAACAACTCAAAAGAACAAGTTGTGGAATTATATCTTGTTGAGAGATGTTGTTTTCTCCATGTGAGCAAAATAATTTTCAAAGTACAGTTAGTGGGTCAGTAGCACTATAGTAACATGAAAATGTCCACAGTTACTCCAGAGTTTCCCATTTTACTCCCTCTTAAAAGAAAAAGGCTGCTAAGAGTTAAGTACTATTTCTGTTTCTAGTATGGCTTTGTAAGATTTTAACAGAATAGGTCTCTCGTAAATAACAACTATAAACCCAGGACACACAAACAAAAACTATAGAAGGGATTTAGAGAACAAAACAAAGTAAATGAATTTTGGAGATGAATTAAGTGTTGTGGGAAAGGGCTGGGATGGGGTGGGCTGATGTTGCAGGATGGTCTTCAAGTGTGACACATGGTGAATAAAGATTCAAGAAAGTCCCTCATCTTTCTTGCCTGAGGAAAGTGGAGGCAAAGTTTTGGACAACTTTGGCCCTTGAAGAATGAGAGCAGGTACTGAAAGAGAGAAAGAGAGAGAGAAAATAAAAAACAAAACAAAAAAACCCTAAGCTATAGTAGACCCAAGTTTTGTATATTAGTTTTACCTAATTCTCTGGCTGACCCCAAACCAGCGTGTGGAAAGAAACCTTGAAGCAAGGAGTGGAAAGGATTAATGAATTGCCCTTCTACCATTACCATCAAGGCAAAATGGATTTTGCAGTTTGAACATAACCAGGTCAATGGCTTTATTAAATAAAAAAGTCAACACTCAGGGCGCCTGGGTAGCTCAGTTGGTGAGGCATCTGGTTGGTGGTTTCGGCTCAGGTCATGATCTTGGGGTCTGGGACCGAGCCCCGCATCGGACTTTGCACTCAACGAGTAGTCTGCTGGAGATTCTCTCTTCCTCTGCCCATCCCCCAGCTCTCTCTCTCTTTATCTTTCTCAAATAAATAAATAAAATCTTTAAAAAATATATCAACACTCTTCACAGCAGTATATCAGAAATACAAAAAAATAATATGTTTAAGCACGTCATATCCAAACTGCTGAAAGACAAAAGTAAAGGAAAAGTATTGAGAGCGGTCACGCAAAACCACAACACTGAGACGATTCTGGCAGATGGGAGTGTGGAAAGCACCAAGGATCTGTCTCACCACCTAGGCAACAATTGCACTGCCAGATTCTATCTAATGTATCTATTTTGGAACTTTGGAGTTACTGAAAGCTTGCAACTTAACAGGAGAAGACTTGGAGGATAAATTGCAGTTAATTTCTGTCAATTTCAACTCTCAGCACAGATGCATCTCCCCATCTAATACCCACAGCCCTATGGCAAGTAGTCGTGAATGTGTATTTTAGGAGCATCTTGCATGTAGTTTGTGGAAACCCAGGTGGACACTTGCTGTGTGTTTTTTTGTATCAGTGGTACAAAGAGGAAGGTAGTCGTTGCTGTTATGTCTCACCACTCTTCTTTCGCCTCTCCCACTCTTGCTGAAGTGACTTCCTGGGTATTTAAAAGGCTAGCACTCTTAATATCTAAAGAGTAAAAATGTGGTGGGTACAATATGATGACTAAAGGGTAAGAGATGAAAGGGGTTAAAAGATGTACAGTGTTGCAAAATATCTAACGTTTATATGCATGATTAATGCTGAACAACCACTAGGATGATCACAAAAAATAATTGCAAAGGGACTTATAAATTTCAAAATAATTCTTAAGAAAATCAAATAATGCAAAAAGAAGGGAACAGGAGAATACAGAAACAAAAAGTGACATTTCCCATCATCCAACATACACTGTACAGTTTTTACTTTATATTTTATCAGTATTCTCACCCTCCATTGGAATGTAACCTATGTGAAAGCAGAGATCATTTTGTTTTCATGTATTTATTTATATGTTTTAAAATTAATTTCAATTTCACATTCTCTGAGTATCTGAAACGTATGAGATGCTTTAAAACTATTGGTTACAAAAATGAATACACTCCAGACTTAATTTTTATTTATCAAGGTAGAACTAATAATCTAATGTGAGCCAAATATACCATATGAGAGAATAAATGAAAATCATTTATAGTCTTCACCTGAATGCTAAACCCAATTCCATGTTTTCTAAAGCTTACTATTACTATAATCACATATTCATGGTTTTTGAATTGTAGTGCAATTTCTGGTTCATTGGCAACTCAAGTTACCATTTTAAATCCTATCATGAAAAGCGTGAATAGAGATGAATGATACTCAGTGGAGTCTAGGCTCCACTTAGGCTCATACTATCAAGGGCTCCTTCCAGATGCTTTATGATGATAAAAATTCTATATCAACTTATTAAGTTTGTTCAATTAAGCCACACGGTCCTTTACAGACTCTTGTTATAACATTTTGATATTCTGACATCTAACCCCAGAAGCAACCCAGGCAGGGATATCTTGGAAAGTGGGGTAGGAAGGTTTCTTGAATTTAATGACTTTGTACATATTTATAGTTACTTATAATATTATTCTGACATTGGGATTGATGCATATGTTTTACATTAAATGGTGTAAGTATATAAAGAACTTTACAAGGTATCTGTCACATTATTTCTCTTTAACATTAAAAAGATGGGTAGTACTAGATGAAGTTAAAACATCACCTTCCCTTCAGACTAACTTTATCCGTTTATCTAGACAAGTCTTAAGGTTACCTCTGGGTTTGCTAAGGTTTGCTAAGGTTGATTGTACAGAGAAAGAGAAAGAGACAGACAGACAAAGATAGGGAGAGAGTTTGAGTGAAATTAGTTTCCAGTGTTTATTTCTACTTTTCAACAGATCCAATACCAAAGTGCAAGGAAACATACAACTAAACTGTGACAGGGCCAAACTAAGGGCTATAGTTTCTGGGTATCTGGAAAAATTAGAATAAAGAGAGAATGAGGATGACCCAAGAGAAATGGATCATTCCTGCAACGAATTGTATATCAATCTGTTCCCTGAAATCATTAGTTTTCACTTTTATGTAAGAGATATTTTAATAAATTAAGAAATCAACTGAGTTCAACCATCTCATTGAAGCTTACCAGAGGAGGGGGGAAGTAGGACGAAACAGGAAATGTCTATCACACATAACCTAATTCTTAGGAAACCCAGATGGAAAATTGTTACACTGAAGAATAAGGGACAACCATTTATTTAGTAAAGAAATATTAACAAGGCCATTTAGGAAGTTTCATTAAATCAGCCATGAATATATTCCTTAAAAAAAAAAAACAAACAAACAAACTAGTAAGTTAGTTCTCAAAACTTATTTACCAATTTAACATGAGCTTAGTGGAAATTGCTCAGCTCTGTTTCACAAAACATCAGCTATGGTGGCTTACGTGGGTGCTTACAGAAACTGCTTTCCCCTTGGCCGTCAGATGCTGCCTCCTATTGCCTCCTGTTGCCAGGATGATCAGTCCGGCACTTACACTGTCAGCTTGGGGTTCTCCACAGGCTGCCTGGGCTTCCTCACGGTAGGGGGTTTGGTTACAAGAGTGACTATCCCAGGAAAGTGGTATCTTTTTGACATTGCTTCAGAAGTTACATGGCAGCATGTCTGCCACACTCCTTGGTTGAAGTAGTCAGAAAACTGCCCAGTTTTAAGGGAAGCTGATATAATTAACCTTGGTCGATGCAGGAGTGGTAAAACTCTAGAAGTGTAGCAGTGGCCATCTTTGGAAAAATCCAAACCTTCATACTCAGGTCTTCTGTGACCTACAGACAGTCTTTTGAGCAAAATAAACATTTAGCCTTCTGTGAAAAAATATCAAAAATTCATGTTTCTACACTTACCTCATTTGAGCACTTTCACACGCTTCAACTTGATAAGGTAAGTTCCAATGTTTCAGTTGTTCAGTGGCTTAATTTGCTCACAAATATTTATAATTGCTGGCTTACATTTAGCACTTAAATAAATTACATGTCTTCATGCAAATATGCTCATTTTTATTATGCTGAATAAATAATATGATTTAATTACCTTTAAATTATAAAATTCTTTATCAAACTAGAGCACGATTAACAATTAACACTGATTTTTGATTTTTTACCTCTATACATTTTCATTTCAAACTGCCCTATCCTGAACCATACTTAAATTAGAATATTTTTATGACTATTTTTTTTGTTTCATTTTAAAGAGGGAATATTAATTGGGTAAAACACAATATCATCTCTTTCTTAGGAATTACTTGGACTTTTTTTTGAAAACAAATGAGGAAAATATGGAATTATGTATAAAAGTGTTTATTTATATCACATCAGTGGCAGTTTCTGATTGGTTTCCAGATAAATACATTTTGATAATTATTCCTACCCATAGGAATATTCCAATTCCAATAATATTGTGAATATTGTGAAATGAAAAAAAAAAAACCTGCTTAGTAAGTTAGTTTACAAATCTTCCAATATGTATCAGCATTATAAATCTATCTTAGTACAAAAATTCACCATTACTATCAACTGACAGCTAAATTATTAGTAAGGTAACTTTGGCAGAGCCAACTAAACGAGGCACCTGAATTCTAGTCTGCTGTGGTCCTCAATATATACGGTCCTCAAAGGTAAGGTCATATCAATAAATTAAATTATTAAGAATTATATTGATAACAAAGCATTTCCTATTATGTATACAGTCTATTTTTCCCCACAAACTCTATTTTCCTAAGTGTAGTTTATTATTTCTGTTTACTTCAGTATTAGTAATGAAGTAAGTTGTGAATATAAGCAATGATTAGAAAGAAAGCATAAGATAATTGTCTTCAACATTTCTCTCTTCTTCCAATTATAATAGGATAATGTGTGATGACAGTGCATGACAATAGGAATGATGAAATTATTTTTCTAAATGGATGAGATGAAACGAGATTAGGTGAAACCCTTTTACTTGGTTTGCTTTAGTTTTGCTTTTCACTGCTTTCATTTCAGCAACTAAACATTTGTGGTTGGCAACCAAAACAAATCTATCTTCTGTTGAATTTAGTTTTATGGAATTTCTAGGTTCATGAATGGTTTCCAATATGCAGAGAAATTATTATAAAATAGTAGAAATATTTAACCTATTAAAGTGTTTTTTTTTGACATTGTAAATTTGATGAAGTAGATTAATTAATCATTATTTGTTGTCTCTCACATATGATATACTTCTATCAGTGAAATTTCAATTGCTTAAAATATTTTTGGAAATGTCTCTTCTAAAACTTTGTCCCAAGATACAAATAGACCACAGAAAATTACTATATTTTTATATCTAATGTGGGCAAAAATTATTTCTTATCACTAGTTTCATTGTTTCTAAAAAAATCAATATATCTTTAAATGATAGTGAATCTTGTCCTGGAGATAATGAAACTAAATTGATTCATATTTTACCCATTGATAGAAAAATATCCTAAAATAATATATATTTTCCCCAGTTGATTTTACAAGTCATTTTATGCCAACTATTGAAAATTTGGAATATTTAGCCCTTTTGATTTTCCATACTTAATTCAAAATCTTAAAGTAATTTTATCACCAAAAAAACTCTCAATTTTCTCAATTTCAGCATTTTGTGTTATGTTTCACCAGAATAATGTTTTCAACAATAAAATATACAACAATAGCCTAAAATATAAATACATTTTTTACAAACTGTGTCTGTCCCTGAATCACAAAATTGCTGAGAAAATGTTAAATGATTCCCTTATAATACAGATCACTAAATGTTTGCCTTCTTTTAGTTTTGTATCTCATTATGTCATTATACAGTTGAATAAAATAATGTACTATGAAACCTGAATTCAATTAACACTGTTAGAACTGTATCCTAAAAATAACCCCAGATTATTCAAGTATCCATTGTGCCTGCTAAATATTTAAAACTGCCCCAGATTCTTTTGCCAGATAACATGCCTTGATGCCTTCTTAATAGAATATAAATTCTGGACCCAGACTACCTGGGTTTAAATCCTTGCCTTACCATTTCTTATCACCTTAGAAACATTTTACCAAGGGGCGCCTGGGTGGCTCAGTCAGTTAAGCGGCTGCCTTCAGCTCAGGTCATGATCCCAGGGTCCTGGGATCGAGCCCCGCATCGGGCTCTCTGTTCAGAGGGGAGCCTGCTTGTCCCTCTCTCTCTGCCCCTGCTTGTGTTCCTGCTCTCGCTGTCTCTCTCTCTGTCGAATAAAAAAATAAAATCTTAAAAAAAAAGAAAAAGAAACATTTTACCAGTCTCCTCTAGTTATCATCTGTAAAATGGTGAAAGTACATGAGTTACAATGATGATAATTAAATTAAATATTTCATCTAAGTGTTTATCATATGATCTTTCTTTTTTTTTAAGATTTTATTTATTTTTCAGAGAGAGACAGAGAGACAGAGAGACAGAGCACAAGCGGGGGGAGCTGCAGACAGAGGGTGAAGCAGGCTCCCTGTTGAGCAAGGAACCCAATGCGGGACTCAATCCCAAGTTCAGGATCAGGACCCTGGGATCACGACCCAAGCCAAAGGCAGCTGTCCAACCAACTGAGCCACCCAGGCATCCCTATAATCTGTCTTTTAAAAAGTATATAGCTTTTTTTTTTTTAATAATTTTTCTGCCCAAGACCATCTGTTCAGGTGATACAAATTTTAGAGTTGGCCATGTCAAAAATAATCGTTAGCAAAGTAAATACTAATTTTCTTCAACAAAATCAATTCTCTCAAAAGCAAATAAAATGACATTTGAATTTTTCTTTTCTTAATATTTGGTCTATAACTTCCCTGTATTAGCTTGAAAAAAGGAAAAGCATCACTTTATCTCATTGTTTCTGCCTCATGAACACCGACTTTTAGAATCTAGAAAAATAATTTGGTACTGATTGCAGATTTTCTAGTGATTCATTTATTGGTTCAGCATGCTTATTTAATAATGAGCACCTGTTCATTTCCTGTTTGCAAATTTTACAGTGCAATTCTCTCAGTGCTCTACATGAGACATTTCAATATTATATATGGCTTTTAAGCAAGTGTATCAAAGCACAATTCACAATTGACTTGTTTTATTTATTCATTTGCTTAACCACTAGAGGGAAATAAAACACATAATCCCTGTCCATAGTGAATTTCAAAGTTTGGGTTATAAGACCTTCTCAAGGCTCTGACTGTCACTTTTATTCTAGTAGCTATGTTCTTCTCTTAGAGTAAAGGCAAGAGATATTATTCCTTCAATTACAAGGTTTTCAATATGTTGATAACCTTTAATCTCAGCTAGATTGTTCAGAGCTAAAAAAGGAAAAAATAAATCCAGGGCATAAACTCACTTTCCAAATGTCCTTTTTGGGAAATGAGGAAGATATCTCATAGAATGTGCCTTGAAAAAGCCTTAATTATGTTAAACTAAAAAAATTTTATATGATTACCAGTTTATATACATTAGTTTAGAAATATGAGAATAATACCAGCAATTTCCAAGTATTTATAATTTCTTATTGATTTATTCCACGTTTTTATTATATCTCAATTATATTCAATGACTCCATTAGATAAATGCTATGAAATATGATAATAATAATAGTGAAGTTGCAATAACATAGTTTAGATAAATAAAGGGCCAAATGGTAATAGTTTTGTTTTTCTTACTTTTCTGCATCTTTAAAAGGAACAATTGAAAGGTCTTTAGATTATTCAATGCATGCCAGATAAATCAGCCCTTAAGAAGTTGCATGCCTGGGCGCCTGGGTGGCTCAGTCATTAAGCGTCTGCCTTCAGCTCAGATCATGATCCCAGTGTCCTGGGATTGAGCACCACATTGGGTTCCCTGCTCATCAAGAAGCCTGCTTCTCCCTCTCTCACTCCCCCTGCTTGTGTTCCCTCTCTCGCTGTGTCTCTCCCTGTCAAATAAATAAATAAAATCTTAAAAAAAATATAAGAAGTTGCATGCCTTAGTAAAACAAAAATGAAAAATGTCATAATGGGAATGATTAAATCTCTTTTTCAGTTTGGGTGTGTAAAGTTAAAGTAGGGTAAACTTAGACAAATGAAAATAATTGGTAAATAAATATACTGCAGTGTATTTTGTAACTTTTTTCCTTTTACATGTATTTTATTGAAATTTTGAATGACAATATATCATTTTTCAAAATTAGCATCATACCTTCAATTTACCAAATAACTTGACTTTTTTGAGTCTTCTAAGAATAGTAATTCCTAAGTCATCCACTAAGAAGTACTCAAATGTGTTGAAATGCTAATGGAAATTGTGTATTTGCCTTTAATAAGTACACACACACTTAAGTTGGAAATGTATTAATTCATTGTGTTGGTTCTCTTATCTAATGCACCAGCCCACTAAGTTCAGCTCAAATGTATATGCTCCAAATGCTTTATTGGTTGTATTTGAAGATGTACATTGTTGTCACTTTTGTGTTACAAATTATGTCCTTTGTGCCAAATTCTACCATTACATAATGTGACAAATATGATCAAAAATTATTAGCAGAGTTACTTTTAATCTCTTGTCCATATTGCTATCATCTCTCTGCAGAATTGTTACTACAGCTAACAGTACAAATATATTGTTTCCAAAATGATTCAGCTCATAAATATAGTACTAATTAAAATAATTATTTTTCCACAAGATTTTAAATATTTTAATTTTTAATTGTGACACATTTTAAACATAGGGAAAATGGCAGAAAATAATATTATATATACCTATCTATTCATTATTATAATTAAACATACATTATATTACCATTAGCTGATTTTGTTTCTCATTTTAGAAATAAAATCAGACATAGACAAAAGTCCACATACTATTCTTTTTCTCCTTCTCATTCCCAGAGTTAACTAAATTCCTAACATTGGTATCATTTACTATTCATTTATTGTGTACGTTTCATTATGTAAGAAACAGAGCACATACATCATTGCTTTCCTTTGCTTCTTGAAATGTTACATAATAATGGACTCAAGAAACTATCTTATTTAAGATTTTATATGTCACTGTTGAAGAAGTGAAATTGGCTAGTATTATTTTAATCATCTATTGCCCTTTTTGGTTTTAGTACAAAATAAAACTATACTAAAAATATTTGGGTTCAAGTTCTGGATAACATGTATATACATACTACCTGTGTGTCCTAATGAATACTGAGAATACTCACAGGTAAGTAGAGAAGAAAGAATAGAAGTGGAGACCAGAATTCAAGATATCATCAAAGCCTTAGTGAATTTAAAATTTTTTCTCTCCTCTGAAACATCCTGCTTGAATCCATGCACCAGAAGAGGCCAATGAGGCAAAGAAGAAGGTCCACGAGAAAGCCTCTAGTTCTGGCTCAAGGAGTGTGAAAGGAAACCCCTGATACTCAGAGAAGATATATGAATTTTTCTCTTTTGTTTTCTTTCCTTTATTCTCCTCCACCCCAGTCTTTAAACAACCTCATCATGACAGCCACAGCTGACAACAACAGGAGCCTGAAGGAGCTAAAATTCAAAGGGAGAGGAAACTTCATCTTCCTTTAGTGAAATGTGTTTCCAAAGAATGGGTAAAGTTCCATTAAATTTTTTACCTTCTATGTCCTTGTTTTGTTAGGCTCAGGATGCAGGAGCCGCTTGGGGAATGCACACCAAAGCCCAGGTTTCTGTGTAGAGTTCCAGAGATGAGCCCAGAAACCAGGAAGGACAAGGGAGGTTGTAGAGAGGGAAGTGCTGAGGAAGAAGATACACAAAATACTTTATGAATTTCTGGGCTCCTCCTCAAACTCCATACGTGTGGATCTGATCTCATGCAGTACACCAAACACTAAATTGAACAGATAGACCACCAGGTCTGGGTATGGAACAGATCTGAATAGTGCAGTAAAGGATTTTAATCAGAACTGGCCTTGAAACTGCAGCCCACAGAAGGCCATCAACATTATCTGCAGGATTTAATCATGACCCAGAGTCTCATATAATGTTCAAAATATCTTGGATACAATTCAAAACTTCTTGGAATTTGAAGAAAAAGGAGAATTTCAACTCATAAGGAAAAAGAAAATCAAAACACAACAGTGATAAGATGACATGTATATTGGAATTATTTGACAGACTTTAAAGAAGCTATTACACAAAACTTCAGAAAACAATCTAAAACATACTTAAAACCAATAGGAAACATAATTTTAGAGAAATACATGATACACATTACTTAAAAAATAAAAATAAAACTCACTACAGAGACTAATTAGCAGAATAGAGATAGCCCAGGAAATAATCAGTGAAATTAAAGATAGGTCATGATAAATTATCCAATCTGAGCAATAGAATGAAAAAAATTTTAATGACCATTGCCTTAGTGTTATGTCATACAAAAACAGAATGTACATTATTTGTTTCTTCAGAATATCAGCAAAACACAGAAAAAATAACATTATCTATAGGGGACAATAATTTGAATGACTGCAGATTTCTTAATAGAAACCATGGGCACCAGAAAGAGAGGCAACATGAATAAATGATGGACTATAGCTGATAATGGTGCATCACCAGTGGTTCATTAATTGTGACAAATGTGTCATACTAATGAAAGATTTTAACCATGAGGAAAATTGGATGTGTGACAAGGAATTCTCTGGACTATCATTGCAGCATTTCTTTACTGTAAAAATATTCCAAAGTAAAGAATGTATTTAAAAAAAAATAAACTTCCATGATTAGTCTCAATAGTAGAATGAATAGAAGAAAGCAAAGAATAAGTGAACTGGATGACAGATTACAGTGAACTGGATACAAATTACCAAACCTGAATTAAAAAAAAGAAAAATAATAGGTTAAAAATATGAACAGAACCTTAGATACTATCACAAATGTTTCAAATTAATACCACTAGCACCCCAGAAGGAAAGGAGAAGGATGGCAGGATGGATAAAACACTCAAAGTGATAATAACTTATAACTTTCCAAATTTAGAAAAAAAGAAACATACATTGACAGATTCCAGGAGCTGAAAATAACCCAACTGAATAAATATAAAAAAATCCATACTAAGACACATAATAGTTAAAGAACTGGAAATTAAAAACAAAGAAAAAATCTTGGAGCAGGGAGTACTTAACTATACATGAAAAAAAATCATGATGTATTTCTCATCAGAAACCATGTGTGCCAGAAGGAAGTGAAACATTTTTTAATTACTGAATGAAAAAAAAAATTCCACCCCAGAATTCTAAATCTACTGAAATTAATATTTAGAAGGGAAGGGGAGAAAAAAGTCATTCTCAGATAATGGAAAACTGAGAGAATTTGTTGCCAGCACATCTACCCTAAATGAATGGCTAAAGGCAGTTCTCTAAATAAAATATTCCCAATAAAAGAAGGAATCTTGGGACATCAGAAAGGAAGAAAGAATATGGAAATAGCAAATATGTGGATGCGATGGAAATAGCAAATATGTGGATGCGGGGAAATACAATGTAGTTTTCTTTTCTTCTTAAGTTTTCCATTTGAAGTTGAAATGAATATTGGAACATGAAGATGGTTCTAAATATATGCAAAGGGATTATTTAAGATAATTATAGAGCAAAATAAGCCCAAAGCAAGCAGTAAAGATGGTAATAATAAAGTGCAGAAATCAATGAAACAGACTAATGAAAAGCGACAAAGAGAATCAATGAAACAAAAAGCTGGTTTTCTTGAAAAGATCAATAAAATTGACAAACTTCAAAGATTGACAACGAAAAAAAAGATAAGACACAAATTACCAGTATCAGGATGAAAGAAGGAATATCACTAAAAACTCTGTAGACATCAAAAAGATAATAAGTGATGACTAGGAACAATTTTATACACAGAAAATTGAGCTTTTGATAAAATGGACCAATACCTTGAAAAGCATAGCCTGCTACAACTCACCTAATATGAAATAATCATTTTAATGGCCATAAAACCATTAAAGAAATTGAATTCAATTGTTTAAAAATTCCCAAAAAGAAAGCTCCAGTACCATTCTTTTTAAGAATTATGCCAAGCTTATGAAGAATAAATATGGAATATAAACAATCTCTTGTAGAAAGTACAAAAGGAGGGAAATTTTTCAACTCATTTTTTGAGGCCATCATTCAAAATAAGAGATATTACACAAAAAGGAAACTATAGACCAATATTCCTCATGAATATAGATGAAAAAATCATTTACAAAATACTAGCAAATAAAACTCAGCAATATATAAAAAGAATTATAACCATGACTAAATGGAGTTTATTCTAGGGATACTAGGCTGTTTAATTACTCAAAAAATCAATCAGTATGACCCATTATATTAACAGGCTAAAGAAGAAAAATTACATAATCATATAATTATCTTCAGAAAAATCATTTAACAAAATTCAACACCCGTTCATGATAAAAACTCCCAGTAAACTTGGAAGGGCAGAGATCTGATTTTGATAAAGAACACATACTGAAACCCTACATCAAGGGTCATAGTTAAAAAAATGTATTTTCCCCCTTGAGATTGGGCACAAGATAAGAATTTCTTCTCTCAACACTCTTTTTCACATAGGGCTGCAAGTTCTAGCCAGTGGAATAAGGCAAAAATTAATGAATGAACTAATGAAATAAAAGATAAACAGATTATAAAGAAGAAATGAAATTTCTTCTCATTTATGGATAGCATGATTTTTTTATGGAGAAAATCCCAAGGAATCTAAGAAAGAAAGAACAAAAACAATCACAACTTTAGAACTAAGTGAGTTTAACATGGCCACGGGATGCAAAATAAACACGTACAAAAAATCTATTGTATATCTACATATGAGTAGTGAACATATGATCATCAAAATTAAAATGTTACAATATCATTTATAATTGCTCTAAAAATGAAATACTTAGACATAAATATAACAAAACATGAAAAGGACTAGTATGCTTAAAACTGCAAAATCCCAATCAAAGAAATAAAAGATTTAAATAAATCATACCTTGTCTAAATAAAACATGCAGTGTTCATGGATTGGAAGACTCAACAAAGTAAAAATATGATTCTATCTAAATTGATAAATAGATTTCTATCAAAATCCCTGACAGATTCATTATGGAGATAGGCATGATTATTCTAAAATTTAAGTGGAAAAGCAAAGGAAATATAATAGCTAAAACAACTTTTAAATAAGAGATGAAGAAAGTAGATGTATCACTGTAGCTGGAATTAAGTTTTACTACATAACTAGTCATCAGTTGCCATTGGCAAAATAAACACATTGATTGATGGTCAGAAAAGAGAATCCAGAAATAAACCTGCACAAGTATTTCCGACTGAATTTGAAAAGGAGCAAATCAATTCAATGGTGGAAGGATAGACTGTAACAAGTTGTGATGGAGCAGTAGGACTCCCATAGACCCCTGTCCGCCTCTCCAAAATCTTGACCTAAACGTCACACTTTTTACAAAAATTAGCACATAACCCAATACTATACAAAATGCAATACTATAAATAATATACTATACATACCAAAAAATGCCATAAAACTGTTAGAGAAAAAGTAGGAGGAACATGTTCAGGACCCAAGGAGGGAAAGATAAGCATACTTTGACTCAACCCCAAAACATGATCCATAAAAGAAAAAATATATAAATGAGACTTAAAATTTAAAACTTTTACTCTATGCAAGTTTCACCTAAAAGGTTAAAAAGACAAGATATGGACTAGGAAAAAATCATTTGCAAGCCACATATCTGACAAAGTACCTGTGAAAATAAAGGAAAGCCCATAGAATGAAGAGGGGGAATCGGAGGGGGAGATGAACCATGAGAGACTATGGACTCTGAGAAACAAACTGAGGGTTCTAGAGGGGAGGGGGGGGTGGGGAATAGGTTAACCTGGTGATGGGTATTCAAGAGGGCATATTATGCATGGAGCACTGGGTGTTATACGCAAATAATGAATCATGGAACACTACATCAAAAACTAATGATGTAATGTATGGTGATTAACATAACATAATAATAAAAAAATATATATATAAAAAATTTTTCACCATCTTGGGTAACTAAATATTTTATCCTTATAAGGTGATTCAATGTATTACTAGTAATGGTTTTGGCTTTAAAGACTGACTTGTCTCATATTAGTATAGCTGCACCAGGTTTATTTGGCTAGAATTGGCATGACATTTTTGTCCATCTTCCTCTTTTAAACTTGTTGAATACTTTGGTTTTGAACAACATAGAGGGTTTTTTCCCTCACTCATATCTGATTTGGCTGTAAATGGTGGTTAGTGCATTGCGGCTGGGTCAGGGAGAGAACTTCCTTCCCTTTCTTAAAGGCAGAAAAAAAATGCTTCTACTTCCCATCCTTTAGGTAGAGAATAATGGCAAGCATTTGGACTCGTATCAGGAGGTCCTGGCAGAATTGAGTACCTGTTGCCCAGTGTAGTAATCTTGTTAATATACACTCAAATTGCGTTTTCCTCTGCTCCTGCATCTTCAAATAAACTAAATCTTTATAAGACCTTGGCACCGATTTTGCACTTGTAGAAACTTAAGGTAAGACAATAATAGAATCTGGAGATTTTTTTTCCTACTTTCTTGAAGAAATGCTGCAAAATATACAGTTGTGGGGAATGTTGGTTCAACATAGAACCTCTCATCACAACAGGGGGAAAATACCAAACCCTGCCAGCACTGATGTGCTCTATAATAATAGAGCAATAATCTTTGAAATTAAACTACATAGAAAGCCACCTCACTTTGTGGAGGACAAGTTATTCTGACAAGATAACAAACATGACTATAGTTAAATATGTGTAGCAAAAGAAATGTTGTGGCTACATGTGTATGGATAACACAATATGATTTACAAATGTTAAAAGTCAGGATCACAACATTATTGGTAAAGGGTCCAACTAACGCGGTAATTTTATCCTAAATAAATAAATAAATAAATAAATAAATAAATAAATAAATAGCTGTGTTTAAATTGACATTAGTAAACCCATGTGTGGAATATTGTGTGGGTGCTTCCCCCCCTAAATTTGACTCCCAGATAGGTATTATTCACATTTTATAGATGATGCAGTAGCCTCAAAGACATTAAGTAGTTTTCCTAGCGAGTGGCAAATGGGATGAGTTTGTCACTGTTCTCTTTGTTCCATACTCTACGCTTTTTTATCTATGCATGCCCTTACTAAATAAGACATGTATCTCTGCCTTGGCTTCCATTCCCAGTGGTCCAGGTCTCTTCCAGGACTGAAGATTTCTCTGAGCATCCAGCCAGTAGCAGTGATTCCCTCCGTGTAGTTAGGGATTGATTTAAGTGCTGCTCTTTCCTCTATAAGCAATAACTCCAGTTTATGGTCAGTGCTCAGTACGGTTGAAACCTCAACATTGACAATTTAAATAGCACCCCTTTTGTATCTTGGGAGAGCCGTCAGTCTTCTGCTTCTTAAGGCATTCTAGTGTAACCACCCACTTCCCCTTCACAAGAGATGTTTGTTGTAATGGGTTGACTCTCTCCTCCTCCTCACCAACGTAAGTCATTAACAGCAGATCAGATAAAGATGTAATTATGAAAGCAAGTATAAAATGATTTTGTTCACAAATCTTTGAAGAGAGACACTGAAATGAGCCTTAGGAAAGAAAAATAAATGCCAGAATATTAGCAAATGAATTTAAAACAACAAAAATAGAGTGGTTTTTGTTTTGGGGTGGTTTTTTGTTTTGTTTTTGGTTTGGGTTTTTTGTTGTTGTTTGTTTTTTGCGTGTGTGTGTGTTTTGTTTTGTTTTGTTTTTTAACAAAACTCTTTTTCAAAGACTTAAAAAGATAAAACCTTGTCACCAGACTTCCTGGAAACTCCAGGAAATGGCAGGGCACTCTGATCCCAATGAGCAATGACCTTATGATTAATTAGGTGCAATCTTATAATTGTATCTAAACATAACTACTGTATTTAAAATGTAAGTGTTAGGAAACTATGGTTTAGGTCATTTAAGTGACTAAACAGGTTTGCAAAACAACGTCTGCTTGATATTGGAATATAAGCTATGACTAGGAGTCCAATACTTGTTGAAGAAAAAATTATTCTGATACTCGTTAAAGGTGGTAAGAAAGACTTTATTCAAGCAGGGGCCACTGGAATGGGGTTTTGCAGTAGTGGGGAGGGTTTGGGCTCAACTCTGAATACAGCAAGAATAAGTGGGGATTCATAGCCAAAAGCAGGGTGGGGCTCAGAAGATGGAAAAGTTGCTAAGAGGGGCAAAGGAGGATTCTGACCAAACAGACCTAACAAGTTTCTTGCTAAAGGTAGGCCAGGATTTTCAAATATCATCCTGCAAGGATGATGAGGGATGAGGAATTTGAGGGATGAGGGATGGGAGGCTTCTGTCTAAACCGACTCGCAAGATTCTTGGAAATGCAAAGATTGACTTAGAATTCAAAGGTGGAAGCCTACTTGAGAAAATGGCTTAGAGGAGCCTGACTCAAGTTTGGTCAAAAAGAGTGTTTGTCATACTTTACAATGTACATCCTGCTAAATTCTGTTAGCTATAATATTATCATTAGACTTGTGATTTATAATAACATGTATCTCATTTTTTACATGTATTTTTGTTTAGAAATGCAAAACGCTAGAGTAGGAAGGGAACTTAGGTGTGATTGAACACAATCTGTTAATTCTAGATTGTGGAAAATGTGGTGCAGGAATATGAGAGAGACAAGGTCAGATCATACATTTTTGGCAGAATTGTCTCTTGGTTTTAGTTTTGTATCATTTTTGTTATATAATACTGAGGTATGAACCTACATTTTTAATGTTCAAGAGCTTTTTCCCTTTTAGCAAAAAAACATTGTGTTTTTAAATGAAATTGTTCAATAACTGCATCCAAATCAAGTAACATTGGCTTCATTCATAATTTAGCAGTTCCTCAAAGAATAACTTTGGAAGCCTATTAACAATATTTTATAGTAAGGTGGTTCTAACTTCATGAATTTCTTGATTTGATTCTAGTTGTGTGAACTGTTTCCTTTTTATGAGGTTCTTAGGTATACATGATTAATATAAACCAGTATTTGACCAAGTCATAGTCCATTTCATAAAAAGATTCCACCAACATCAGATGTGTGAATCATGTGCCTCTGAAGTGTGAATGGTAATATTAATTACAATCTCAGTGTCCATTTGGAAGTAAAACTGTGGAGGCTCTTTTTGAATAACAGCCACCACCAGCTTACATCTTCTACTTCCAGCCAATTAAGTGTGAATATATGATTCTGAATTTACCCTCACATAGATTTTCCATGTTCCTTTGAATGAAAAATAGTACATACTAAGGATATTTAATTTTATACCATATGCTTATCAGATAACAGCCTCTGATCTTACTTTTAATTGATTTTGAACAACAAATATAACTGATTGCCTTTTACAAAATCTAGTGATAGTGTCATTGATTTACTTGAGATATATAGCAAGTACTCCATGCTTTATAGAGTGTCCTGGGTTCCACTGATCTTGGCAAAAGCTCTCAGCCATCATTTCAAAGCCAGTATTTATATTGGAAGCTAAATAATTTATCATGAATTCTACATAAAATACCATCTGATAACATGTTCTACCTTTGAAATTGCAAAAGTATTCAATATTTCAGTATAAGTTGTAATTCTCTCAATTTGGATTCCATTTGAATTACAGAGCCCCCACACAGAAATATGCTGATGACAAGAAACTTGTCCTCTAAATTGTACATATTTCTTAAATGCCCTAACCAAGGTGGGATCAAAGATAGTGAGAAAGTTGCCTTGAAATATGATTGATCTCAACCTCAGGGCCCAGGATAATTATGTTAGATTCTTGCAACTATTTCCTTAATAATCAAGAATTTAAACTTTTTAGCATCTCGCCAGAACAAAAATTACTCTCACCTGCTACATATAATATATCTCAAAAAAAGTGTTTAGAAAAACTACATTACTTATTCATTTTACACTTTAAATTTAGATTTGTGGTGCTTGTTGTCGGCTACATAAAAGTTAGTTATTATCATTATAATTGTTATTGACAGGAGAATTTGTGAGAACCAGTAACAGAAATCAATCATTTTAATTAGAGTCCTATATAACTATTGAAACTTACAAGGGTGAATAGCAATGACAAACATTTGTTAAGCCTTTATTTCATTAAAGAAAGTACACAATATTTACAAATATTATTTCATTTATTCTATTTTCCTCTTTTGCAGACGTGGTCATCTAATTTGGCCAAAGCCACATAGATGTAATCTGAGCCTGGGCTGTCTGACTCTTAACCATTATGTGTACTGCTGCCCAAATCTTAAAACCTATCATACCCTAACACACACACACACACACACACACACACACACGCACACACGCTCATACTCCCCCACCACCACCAACAAAAGCAACATCAGCATTGTCTTATTATCTTGTTATCTAAGAGTTGGCAAAATTTGAATTACAAATGTAAATTGTAAAATTGGTTAGAAATAATTGAGACTTGAGAAGGTATTTAATAAGGGAAGAGGCTAAAAGTATTACTTTTAGTCAATGTCATGTCAACAGCTATATGTTAGAAAAGAAAAATTATGAAATTATGTTCAGGCTTTGATGATATTGATAATAAGTCTTATCTTCTAGTAAATGACCAGTATGTCTAAGACATATCACATGCACCAGTCTTTAAGCTTTCAGTAGCCTCTCAGACATTTATTATCTCTAATAAGGATGATTGATTCAGAAAGGTAAAATTAACATGTCAAAAGTAGCCAAGATAGTTGATGGTAGAATCATAATTAAATCCCTAAAAGAAAGGAGTTCTATTCACTCAAGTTATGTTGGCTTTCATTAACAAATTTAGTAAGGGGATTTATTTAACTAGACTGAACTGTGTCAGATGAGCGCAATAAAAATGGTGGGGATTAAATCATTGACAAAAAAATTTAAGTAGGCATTATTGTGATTTAGTTAAGCAGTGCATATATTTCTTTTATAATTTTTTTAAATTAGCAGGTATTTTAGCTTGTTAATTATATGTAGGCTTTTCCATTACTAAGAAATGACAGAACCAAGGAGGAGAGAGAGAGAGAGTGAGAGAGAGAGAAAGAAAGAAAGAAAGAAAGAAAGAAAGAAAGAAAGAAAGAAAGAAAGAAAGA
>NW_023270825.1:55575626-55636046 GCF_011800145.1 Mirounga leonina | reverse complement strand
AGAAAGAAAGAAAGAAAGAAAGAAAGAAAGAAAGAAAGAAAGAAAGAGGAAAAAAGAAAGAAAAGGAAGGAAGGAAGAAAAAGAAAGGAAGTAAGAAAGAAAGGAAAGAAAGAAGACAGAAAAAAAGAAGGAAAAAGGAAGAAAAAACAAGAGAGGGAAGAAATGAAAATCTATTGCAAAGATGAGACAGATACACAAATAAAAGCAAATGTAAGGAAGTAAGAAATATGAGATTAAGAGAGTAAATATTGTATTGAAAGACATATTAGTTAATTTCCTTATACTGTATATATATGTATATATACATATATTTCTTGCATGTGGTAATGCTGAACTTAACTATAAAGAGACTCAGAAAATAATGATTTCTCCTCTCCAAAGCCAAGTATAATGAAATAAGTAAAAACTAAAGAAAAGTGGACAAATGGGGTTCAGAGCCGATGGCCAACAAAGAATTCTCGAGAGGTCTTCAGTGCAAAAAGGTGGTTTTATTAAAGCAAGGGGACAGGACTCGTGGGCAGAAAGAGATGCACTGGGGTTGTGACAGGTGACTGATTATATACTTTCAAGTTGGGAGGGGGTTAGGGACAGCACAAGCCTCCAAGGTATTTTGGAAGCAAGTTTTCCAGGATCCTGAGGGGACTAACTATTGTTAGGTCATTTATCACTGTTTAGTACAAACTCAGTCATCAGAACCTTCAGATGTGTTTCAGTGGAACATATGCTTGAAGGATGATTACCCACCTATACCTTGAGGGGTAGAGATAAAGGAAGTTTCCAAAGGAATTTTTATATGTTAAAGAAGACTTACAGGATCCTGGGGGTTCGGGATAATGTTAAACTAAGATTGCCTTTTGCCCTTAGCATTAATATTGAGGCAGCTGAGTTCTTAGAGGAATGTAATTCTGACTGTTTCAATGACTTGTCAGTGAGCTGTAAGTAGTAAGGAAATTTAGTTTTTTTTTTTTCTTTTGCCTTTGTTTCCCACATCAGACAATATGACATTCTGAGATTATGTACAGATTTTGATAAATATTGTTAATAACTATTTTCCTTTATCAAATGCCTCAGATATGTGAGGTACATCACATATATCATTCATTAGATTTGAAAGCATTTTCTTCCTTATGTCTTCTTTCCCTAACCACTTTATATTCGTGTCTTTTTCCTTGTCTGCTGTTTATATTTCTTCTTTTGAGGAAAGCCATAAAAAGATTAATGAAAAAGAAGAAAAGTTACTTTATTTCACTTTTACTATGAGGTAACATATTGTATGCTTGTTAGTGAAAGAAGGATTTTGTACTTAAACTCTTATTTCATGTTTAATACCTTTCTCTATTTACAGATTTCTTTAGTGTATTCATTGCCTCGTCATTGGCAATCTCAACTTGATTTTGCTGTCTCCTTTGCTCTAAGAGTGAAGTTGCTTCAATGTCATAAGTATTGACAGTACGTCCCTGATACCACCTCCCCATGCATGGTCACAATTCAGGTGTCACCTTCCTGAGTGACATCTCTGAAAACTGCTTAATTAGAAAAACAAGAGGAGTTCTGATTTATGGAAAATACATCCTTTATTTGCTGCCTGTACCAACTGAATATCCTACAGATATCAGAAGAATTCAACTTCCTGATAGTTATAATTGGGTTTAAGTAACCTAAACAGAATCCGGATGATTATATAAGAGCTGGAGAAGAGGCAAAGTGATTAACTGGAGGCAGCTAACATGTCACAATTGCTTAACTTTACTTAATTTTAGTGAATGTTCTAAGTGATGTGGAAATGTCGGGGCTCGGAGCCTATAGCCAAGAAAGAATTCTTGAGACTTATTGGTACAAAAAGGTGTTTTTATTAAAGCACAGTTATAGAACCCATGGCAGAAAGAGCTACCCTGGAATTGGAGGAGCAACTGATTATATGATATGGAGTTGGGGACAGTAAAGACAAGGGAAGTTTCCAAAAGGATTTTCATAAGCTAAAGAAGACTCACAGGATCCTGGAGGCCTGGCTATTATCAAGCTAAGCTTGTTTTTCCCTCTAGCAAGGCCTTAACATTAAGACTGTTGGGAGTTCCTGGAGGAATGTCCTACTCTGCCTGCCTCAAGTTTTTGTCAATGGGCTGCAGGTTATAAGGATATTTAATTTTATCTACATTTCCTTCTGCCTTTGTTCCCCCACCTCATAATCACTTTACTAGCATGCCTTCACATAATCATTGAAAATGCACTATGAGATAAGTGAAATTTTTATACCTATTTGTTTCATGGGAAAAGAAACTGAGGCACAGAAAAATTAACTAACTCCTCTAAGCTCACACATTTAGTCACTTGTGGCACAGAGATTCTAAAGCAGATCTTACTTTCCTTTTTTTTTTTTTTTTTTTTTTTGGTTTCGTTGTTGTTTCTTTAAGTAATTTCTACCCCCAACATGAGGCTCAAACTCACAACCCCATGATCAGGAGTCAACTGAGCCAGCCAGGGGCCTCCTAAAGCAGGTCTTTTTGATTCTAGAATTCACTACCATGCTTTCTATTACCCCATGAGAAAAATACAATATTACCAGTTTTCTTTCCTCTAGCAGATGAATCCTTGTGGTTAATGATAATCAGTCTCTCTCCATATGACAACAGATAATTACTTTGTGTTTTGTAAAATTTCATTGTGACCTCTTGGTTTTGTCTTTAAAAAGAGAGCAGGAGAAAATGTCACATAAAATCTTGGTGATTATTTTCAAAGCTACTGTGAAACAAAAGTTAGAAAGCAAAGGCTAAAAATATACAAAGAACAAGGCTGAGAAAAAGAATTGAGTAGGAATTAATTAGTTTCCATGTCTCTTCAGTCTTCCTGACAACATAGAAACCTATGATTTCGCAGATCTTAGACTTTATTTTATAATTCATAACTGATCTACACATTTACATAACTTATTTGGATTTTTTTTCTGACCTATTTAAAGACTGGAGTCTTCTCAATGTGCATGGCAAGTTAATATTTTGAAACAGGTAAAAATGTTTCAAAATAAGACTGATGGAGCATGCAAACCCTTATCACAATGTACTAAGTCAACAACTTTGGAACTCTATTTAAACTCATAAGAATTAAAACAAAAGCTTTATATAAAACAATTTATTTATTATAAAAATCTCTGGGTGACAGAGATTAGTCTGATATTACTAACAAGTATACTGAGATTTAGATTGTGTAACTTGTATTTTACTTAAATAAAAATAAGCAGTAATTTAGGATGCGGAAAAGCTAAATGCATAACCTATGTTCCTAATTATTGACTTACACTTATGCACTTTTTCCTTTACTATTACACTTTGAGAACCAGTCCATGAGTTCCACTCACTGTTACTATTGTATTAACAATGGCAATTTAAGTACTAAATATCAGATCATGGTTCAATATATATAGTCCCATTGTTGGATATACCATACTGATACTTGAATTAAGAAATTTATTCAGAGATTTTTTGCTCAATCTCAGACTATCTGTTGGAGTTTGTCTCATTTTGGTAGATCAACATACTCAATAGGATGAAGATTTGTTTTTTCATTTATGCTTAACAACACTTGCCCTATTTGGGTAATTAACAACTTTGGAGTAATACTTGCTTTGGTCTTGGGAAGATATTAAAAAGTATTCACTTTTTTTCTCCCTATTTAATTAACTTATTAAGGTGATTGTATATATATTTTTTCTAAGATTTTATTTATTTATGTGTGAGAGAGAGAATGAGAGAGAGAGCATGAGAGCGGGGAGGCTCAGAGGGAGAAGCAGACTCTCTGCTGAGCAGGGAGCCTGATGTGGGACTCGATCCTGGGACTCCAGGATCATGACCTGAGCTGAAGGCAGTCGCTTAACCAACTGAGCCACCCAGGCGCCCAAGGTGATTGTATATTAACCAACAATATTGTCAACAGAAAGAACAAAAGCTAAACTTGGGAGTAGAATAATGCCAGATGTCACATAACAGTATACTTTTGGGAAAAGATGAGGAAAATGAGACAAACTGGTTTTTCTGCTAACAATTTGATAAAACTCTTATTAAAAGAGTGATAACTAATGCTTATATAAACTTTTCTGTTAATCTGTCAGTACCCCTCGATTCTTTCTGTTGAACTATCTCATATGGCTGTGCCTTAGTATGACAGCTCGTTAACTTGACAGAGGTGTGTGCCTACCACCAGATTTTCTGCAAATTAATTTGGACATATTTTCTCTCCTTTTTTTCTCTTTAAGGACTATCCATAGAAAAGCTTTTCAACTATGAGTTTTACAATGTTTTCTTACATGCCAAAATAAACATAAAATATATTTATTATTGTTTGTGCTCTTGACATGTTTTCTTCAGTGACTTTTTTGCTGTGCTGTCTCCATTTTTTGTAAGTAAAGTTGTGATATATAATGCATTTGTACGACCTAGAAATCAGGTAAGAAAACAGCAGTCTCTCTGACTATTCTGTAAACAATGATAGGTCACTGATGATAGTCTAATCTGAGTGGTAAGAAGGGAAGATACATTTTGTTACATTTTTCATTGAAACCTGCCTTTTTTTTTTAGTCTATATCCTTTATGTGAATTAATCTGCGCAAACTGATGAACAATTTTGCATTTTGTCAGATTAAGTAAAGAACACTACTTGAAGATTATAAAGAATTTACTGTGTAGAATTGAAATTGCAAGTTATTACTCAAAGGAAGCTCTGAGTATCAAGTCTCAATGATTTATTCTCTCTATATATTTATAATTTCAAACAGATTCAGTATTCTCATAGAATGGCATTATAAATAAAATAGTTAATCTCAAAAACAATTTATGATGATGAATACATATTCAAGCTTAATTTATTTTGATAGATTTGATATAGCCAAAATAGAGGGAAATTAATCTCATGTTGCACTTTTATTCTAGAAATAATTTGTTCCTCATACTTGGATATCAGGTGAAGACCAACCATGAGGTCTCTGTTGCAGCTGCAGCTGCAACTTTAATGAGCTCTGAAAACACCATTTCCTCACCTTTTCCCTTTGCTCTCTTGAGTCTTAGATCCCAGTGCTTTGCCATGTGCGTAATGTTGAAAAACCATGAACCTAATTGAGCTCCAAATTCCTACTGTATAAAATAATCTACTTCATTGTGGTTTTGATTTGCATTTCTCTGATTAGAGATGTTGAACACCTTTTCATGTACCTGTTGTCTGTTTGTACCGCTTCTTCAGAGAAATGTCTATTCAAATCTGTTGCCCACTTCTTAATTGGATTCTTTTTTTTTTACTATTGAGTTGCAGGAGTTCCTACAGTTAACAATATTCTTAACACACATGCACACACACACACACACACACAAAGGAAAGAACAGCAAGGGGATTCTTAGGGGTGATGGATATGTTTATTATCCAGAGATATGTTGGTAACAATAGAGTAACATATTAATGAAATAATCAATTATATTCAGTAGCTATATTGAGATTTGGGGAATTTTAAGATGCATATTTCACCATATTGAAAATGAGCACTGTTTTATTATTATTTTTAACTTAACCACAGATGCAACTTTTCTATCACCAGTTACTAAGCAAACAAAATGATCCCAACTTTGTGGTATCTGTGTCACTTTGATGATGTCTGTGAAAACATGGAAATGTATAAACATGACATTTGTATTTTCAGAAAATTTTTTCATACTGAATGTGAGTAGAAAAAAAGATGAATAAATTCATGGTACTGACTTACATTTAAATGACTAGGAAATGAGCATAATATTTTTTTTTCCTTCAGGCACAAAGTTGATATTCCCTCATGCATTATTCTCTAGTCTTACAAATGTTCTTGTGCATGACAAGAAGTCCTTTTCCTACTTGACTTTGCAGATTAATTAAACTATAGGTATACAAATGCATTCATGAATTTCATTTCCATCTTTTTTCAACTCTCAAAATACAGAATGCATGCATATGTATATATATATATCACACTGAATTAAAACACGTTAATATTATTTTATATTATTCATTAATATGTTTTATGTGACATTCAGGCAATCTAAAAAACTCCATAATCAGCAAGAAATATGAGAATCCAACCTATATTTTAATTATGGATTTCTGAAAAAAAATTAGCTAAAATTTGAGCCTTATTTAGAGTCCACAAGTAATTTTTAAAAATCTGTATGGGGCGCCTGGGTGGCTCAGTCGTTAAACATCTGCCTTCGGCTCAGGTCATGATCCCAGGGTCCTGGGATGGAGCCGCACATCGGGCTCCCTGTTTGGCAGGGAGCCTGCTTCTCCCTCTCCCACTCCCCCTGCTTGTGTTCCCTCTCTCGCTGTGTCTCTCTCTGTCAAATAAATAAATAAATAAAATCTTAAAAAAATAAAAAATAGAAATCTGTAATAACTTGAATAACTAAGGGATTTAATGCATATGAAATGTCCCACAAAAATTCTCCTTGAGATTGTAAGTGTATTGTGTAATGGGTTGACTATGTTTGTAGAGTTTGACAAAGTTTCTTTGTAACTGTGCTTCTTCACTTGGGCAAATAATTTAAGATTCATAGTATCTTTGCGGAAAACAAACAATACAAAAAAAATTTTTTAAAGAAAGAATCAGCATAACAGCAACAACAACAACAAAAACTAACAACAATAACAAAAGCCTTTAGAGATTTGTGGGAGTACTAGTCAGGGTTGTCCAGAGAAGCAGAACCAATAGGATATGTATACAGACACATATATAAAGAGATTTATTATAAAGAATTGGCTTTTGTAATTATGGAGGCTGTCAAGTCTAAAGATCTGTGGTTGGCATATTGGAGACCCAGGAGAGCAGATGGTGTAGCTCCAGTCTGAAGACTGGTAGTCTTAAGACCCAGGAAGAGCTGGTGTTTCAGTTTGAGTCTGAAGGCAAAAAAAAAAAAAAAAAAAAAAAAAAAAAAAAATGATGCCCTAGCTAGAAGACAGTCAGGCATGAGGAATTCCCTCTATATTTGAGGGATTGTCAGCCTTTTCACTTTACTTAGGCCTTCAACTGATTGAACGAGGCCCACACTTTATGGATGGAAATCCACTTTAATCAGTCTATCAGTTTAAATGTTAATTTCATCCAGACATTTTACAGTAATACCCAGAATACTGTTTGTTCAAATATCAGGACACCCATGGCCCAGTGAGGTTGATACATAAAATCAACCATCACAGTAGAGTTAATTAGAAATTATGTAGTTGTAAAGCCTTGCACAGTGTTTAGCATATAGTAAATACTAAGTAGATGGCATATATTAATATTAGTAGTAATTATTGTAAAATCGCAACAATTCATTAAACATAGACCTTGCAATAGGTATGGGGTGGTGAGCATTATGTATTATTTTCAGAATGGCTGTGATTGAAATTGGTATGATAGTCTGAAGTCTGCTTATATTACAGAGATCAAGGGCCAAAACCATCCTACTTAATTCTCTAGGACTTTTCATTTCCAAGTAGATTCAAACAGAGTCACTCTAGTGACTCTAGTAAAGCCTGGACCACTGAGTAATAATTTATGGCATGACCTAAATTCAGGAGCTCACAGAAAGAAGCTAAAAGGGTCCTTCCAAAGCAAATATCTTTGCCAAGGCAGGGTGCCCAGTGTAAATTGATGCTGGTTGTATAATGTTGGAGGAGAATGAAATGACAAGATTACCTTGGCATATTCTCGTGAAAGTATATGTTTTTTCTTTTTCTCATCTGAGGTTCGTCTTATTGGAGTTTGGCAGGAGATAACCGTTGACTTGGCTACTGTGACTTCCAGCTGGAGTTTTTATATGTAAGATACAGGTTTATTTTCTTTAAGTTACTTCAGGAACTCAAATGGCCATAGCCATAGCTAATTTGTAGAAAGTAGAGCAAAGTATGGTGAATCGATCCCAGCTTGTGAAATTGTAACAAAGCCAGTGATTATATCAGGATGTGTGTTCTATTGTGCCTAGCCAAAAAAAAAAAAAAGTACGTAGTACACAGCGAGAATTCAGAATATAGAATTCTTTTAATTATCACACATGTGAAATTTGAGGATTTAGATTTAGCATCTTCTACTCCTGAAAGAAATACCCTCCCAAATGTAGCATGTAATATAATATATACTTTTAATGAGTATAATGCAAAACAGAATTTTTCACATTACTTATATGTCACAAATATGTATCAGTCTTGTGAATGACATCGGTTTGTGAAGTCAAATTGATTTTGTATGTGAGAATATCAGATCACAACCTAGAATATCTGAGGTATCTTTTGCTGAAAATTATAGAAAAATCTGTTAACTATTTTTAGCACATTCTATTCCTCACTGTACTCATCACCTAACTCTAATAAACTTTAGTATAAGCAGATGCACTTATAAACTATACTCTGAAGAGATTCATCTCCCCTAAATTTTGATTTTCAAATGCTGACATAAATTAATCTGAGATATTCAGTGTCAGCATTTACATGAAATCTTCTCTGAGCTATAGGCCAGAGATTGAACTCCTGAAAGAAGTCTATGATCTCTATGCAGAGAATGATTTTGGAGAAAATGCTCCCAGAGTAAGCGGACATCACAGTGACACACACAACTGAAAGATCCAGAATATCTAGAAATATTTTGATTAGAAACATATGACTTTGAGAAATGGATTGCTCTGCTCATTTAAGCCAGCAAAGCAAAACTTATTACATGGGCCTGGGTGAAAACCCAAGGGAAATTTGATTTATACTTATTTATAAATATATGAATATTCTTGTCACTATTTCCAATGATCTATTTTCTAATGTTTAATAAAGCCCACGTCCCTTTGTTTCCTGCCTTATATTTAACCCTCCTTTTCTTGAGGTATACTTAAGCAACCTAGAGTGAACACTCTTTCTCAAAAATCATGCTAAGGAGTCAATAGTTTAAAGTACTTTATCTATTGGCTGTTAAAAATTCCCTTTTAAAATTAGTTTATTGTTGAAACGGGCACTTCAGAATCCACTTAAAAATAATATCTGGATCTCAGATGATCCACCTTTAGGAAGTCAAGGATTAAATTCCTCAGAATAACCCCAACATTGTCGTAGCCCACCAGAATTAAGAAAATACACAGATTTCCCTGGGTGAGATCATAAGAAGGAAACTATCCTATAATAAGCTTTAAAGTGAAAAATTGCTAACACAAGCAAATGTCTCTAAGGAGAACTGAAGCATGATGCTGGTAATGACTGGAATTCAGAGGGGTGTCTTACTCCTTTGATCAAGCTTTGAAAAATCATAATCATCTTTATAAAAAGACATTATGTTAAATTTTACTATTTTTAACCACATCACATTTGAAAACAATTAAACATATTCCTAGGTAGTGTCTCTGTCAGGACCTAAAATTATTGTGTAAAATAATGGCTTTATTCCCCACATAAATAGTACAGATATTATTTGAAGTACCTTTACTGGTTCATTTACTCTTCCTTGAAATATTGTGTTTATAGCTTCAACAAGAATTTGTCTTCCTTTGTACCTAGATATAATTTTTAAAAAGGTTTGTGGAGGGCACCTGGGTGGCTCAGTTGGTTAAGCAGCTGCCTTCAGCTCAGGTCATGATCTCAAGGTCCTGGGATTGGCTCCCAGCTCGGCGGGGAGTCTGCTTCTCCCTCTTCCTCTGTCTCTCCCCCCGCTCATGCTCTCTCTCAAATAAATAAATAAAATCTTTAAAAAAATGTTTTTGGGGAAGCCCACAACCATGAATATATTCTATATATTTTATATATATATTCTATATAAATATATTATATTTATAATATTATATATTTAAATATAATATATTATATTATATTATATTATATATAAATATATTTTATTGAATATGACAAGCTACTACTATGGAATAGGATCAACCCTTCACATGTGGTCATATATGTGCCTAAAATGTCCCACCAGAATCAGAATTTTTGTCCAGTATTTACTCTGTGGCTTAATTTGCTCCCAGTTCTAGTAATGTGACCTCACATGAATAGACACGTGGGAAAACCCTGAGAGGAAGCATCGGACGCTTAATTTCTATCCTCTAAACACAGAAGGTAATAGGGTAGTAAAACATGATTATTTCTGGGAATATAGGAGTAATCAAACATATAGGTCTGATTTCTTATTTTTAGGAATTTTCCTGACAAAAGTTAATTCTCTTACCTTAATTTGTATGCATCACTTATGTTAGAACCAAACCACAAGGTTTATGTATGTTAAACAATGCTTTTGTACTTCCTAAGAGAAAGGGGAGTGGGGAGAAAAAACAAAAACAAAAACAAGGCAAATAAATTCAAGCATACAAAATACAAAATTCCATGTGCAAAGACTAAATGAAATATCCACCATAGAAATTGACTCACAATGGAATTTTGTTTGGCAATTTTTCCCTAAAGAAGGAAATTTATTTAAAGAAATCATATTGATGTGTGTATGGTATTACTGGCAATTGTTTATTGTATAAATTAGCCTGTGGTTGATTTTCAACATCTATATGGAATTTTAAAAGCAATCAAATAAGCAAAAATCCAATTAATAATTTTCTCACAAAACCACAATTAAACAGATGTTTCTTCACTAGAACTGGAGAAAAAAAATTGCCTAAACTTTCTTGGTTCAGAACATTTTTGCATCATGTAATTCATCCCTTTGTGGACATAACTGGTATTCTGATAAAATTTAATGAGGTTAAAAACTCCTACTGGGGAGTTAGGATTTCCTGGTCAACTGATCACGTAGTTCAATCATCTTTAGGCAGTTAGATAGTCATGCATTGTACTACCTCATTATATTACCTTCTTCCCCATCTCCCTAACCCTAGCCACCAGGGCTTTTTCTTCTTCTTCTTCTTTCTTACTTCAAGCTTCAAATATAATTCTGACACATCGTTGTAATATTTTAGAGAAATTTTTTAACATTTCATCCATCCCAATGAGCATAAAAACATATATTCATTACTGAAAACAGGCCTATATATTAAGTTTTTCAGAATCAAGAGCTACCCTAGTTGGCATAGCTAAAATCTGTGCAGCTCATGCTATATGACAGGCCCTATTCTAACCTCTTCTGTCTTTTGTTCTCATTCATCCTCAAATCCCCCACACATAAAAGTGCTACTCTTCTCATTTTACAAGTGAGGAATCTGAAATACAGTGAGATTAGAAAATGTAATTGGGTCCTCACAATGGTAAGGAATACCTGGTACTTTATGTTTTATATGTTTGCTTTTTATATTTATGTATTGTATATATTTTGCATACTTATTTCAAGCAAGCACAAAATAATAAATTACCAGTGTGAACAATCATAGCCATTAAGTTACACAATTTCAAAATTGGCAATTTATCTAAGACAGATTTCTTGAAGACAAATAATACATATTTCTAATTTATGAAATGTTCTTAATAAAAGACATATTACATAAGATTCATATAAGGATAGTAGCTTTATTATTAATAGCCATAACTAGAAGCAATGAATATACATTATTAAGAAATTGCATCAAATTGTGGTGAATTCCAACAATGGAATACTGCACCACTCAGCAAAAAAAAAGGGAGGGGAGGAATGAACTACCATTACACATAGCACCATGGTTGAATATTAAAAACATTTTATTGACTAAAAAATCTAGCCACAAAAGTTTACAGTTCCGTTTGTATGAATGGAAAAAACTAACCTACAATGACAGAAATAGTAAGTTCCACAGGCATGTGGGAACATGAAAATGTTCCATATCTTTATGGGAATTTTGGTTGCAAGGATTTAAACATTTGTTGCAACTCATGGAGTGGTACAGTTAAGATAGGTATATATTTTAGTACATGTGATTTTTCCTTAAAAAATATTAACACTAATAGTTGAGGAGGAAACCAGGCTTTGTATTTTTTATTCTTTTGAAGGAACATACAATAATAAAATGCAGTTTTAGGAGACAGATTCCTTAGTTTTGATTCTTGGGTCAATCCTTTTCATTGTGGAATAACGAGAATAACAAGAAAATTACTCCCTAAGACTTATTTCCCTGTATTGCAAAGTAGGAATATGTATGGTACCAATGATGGAGTGTTGTGAGAATCAAATGCAACAATATATTTGAAGCACTTAGTAGACTGTGATCATTGTTTAAATTTTCATTTTATGTGCTCACATATACACATATTCTGTCCCTACCAAACAGCTTCTGCTCTGAAATAGTCCTCTTTGTTTTCTTCTCCCAAACTTCTTACTCATTGACCTGAAGAGGGAAAAGGCAGTTGATCTGACAGCTTAATTCGATTTTTGCTTCCTTATTTTGACAAGAGGCTGCCACTCATGGAAAGAAATGGGGACAGTAAACAAAGAGATAAAATAATTGCTGAGCACAAGAGCCCAACCGATGTCACTTTGTAATGATCAGCTCTTCTTTCCCTTAGCTGTATTCACTTATAGAGAGAAGTTGTGGGAAGAGAGTTACTTTTATCCTATAACATGGAAACAGTTTAGTTGTGCATATTGTCAAGTGCCATGACATTGACCCCTTTATCCTCAGCAGAGCCTGTTGTCTTCCTCTGATATCTTGGCTCGCCTTTCACTGTTCCCACCAGCAGCGCTGCAAGGAAATTCTTTCTGGACTCCCTTTTGTCTATCTACACCCGTCTGTTTCTTCAAGGTCATGAGCGAGCTCCATCTGCTCCATAAGTCTCTCTCCAGATATTGCAGATAACTTCAATATTTCCTTTTTGAACTTTATTTGAAATTACAATATAACATCTCACTGTATTTTTTTATTTATTTCAAGAGTCATCTCTTCCCACCTTCAAATAATAAGCACTTGAAGAATGGAGACGCCAAAAGCAGCACGTTCTTTAGAAATAAACACAAAGATATGCTTTTAGGTTATGAAATGGACCTGAAAGAATATCTGGTTAAGCTACTTGGCTTTTTAGACAAAGAATGTAAGGTCTTGGAAAGCCTGAGGGACCTGTACAAGGTTCTTAGAAAAGCAGAACATTATTTGCTTGAATGAAGAGAACTTGGCATCATGGTTGCAAATCTTAATCTGCCACATGTTTACCTTGTCATCTTGGGCAAGTTTATTCAAGTTCCTTCCCCATCTGTAAAATTTTGTCATCTTTTTCTCTGATAAAATTTAATCTGATCTTATAAAAGGAAAATTTTGCAAAGATGGTTTTTTTCAAGTAAAATGAACATACAATGTTATATTAGTTTCAAGTGCACAATATAATGATTCAACAATTCTGTACATTTCTCAGTCAGTGCTCATTATGAGAAGTGTAGTCTTAGTCCCCTTTATCTATTTCACCCATCCCCCACTCAACCTCCCCTCTGACAACTACCAGCTTATTCTCTGTATTTGATTCTGTTTTTTGTTTGTCTTTTTTTTTTATTTGTTCATTTGTTTGGTTTTGTAACGTAAGTGACATTACATGGTATTTGTTTTTCTCTGAGTGACTTATTTCGTAAGTGAAATTAGATCCTCTATCTAGGTCTATCCATGTTGTTGCAAATGGCAAGATTTCATTCTTCTTTATGGTGAGTAAAATTCCCTTATATATAATGAGTAATATATTCCATTATATATAATGAGTAAACTAATATAACATAAAACTGTGATATATATATCACATCTTTACCCATTCATCTGTCAACGGACACTTGGGTTGCTTCCATATCTTAGCTATTGTAAATAATGCTGCAGTAAACAGAGGGGTGCATATATCTTTTCGAATTAGTGTTTTCATTTTCTTTGTGTAAATACCAACTTGTGGAATTACTGAATCATATGGCAACTTTATTTTTAATTTTTTGTGGAATCTCCATACTGTTTTCCACAGTAGTTGCACTAATTTGCATTTCCATCAACAATATATGAGGCTCTTTTTTTTTCTCCACATCCTCGCCAACACTTGTTATTTCTTGTGTTTTTGTTTTAGCCATCCTGACTGGTGTAAAATAATATCTCATTGTGGTTTTCTTTTGCATTTCCCTGATGATTAGTGATGTTTAGCATCTTTTTGTGTGTCTGTTGGCAATCTGTATGTCTTCTTTGGAATAATGTCTATTCAAATTCTCTGCCTATTTTTTAATTGTATTATTTGGTTTGCTTGGTGTCGATTTGTATAAGTTCTTTATATATTTTGGATATTAACCCCATATCAGCTATATCATTTGCAAATATATTCTCCCATTCAATAAAGTTCCTTTTTGTTTTGTTGATGGTTTCCCTCACCGTGCAAAAGTTTTTTATTTTGGTATAGTTCCAACGATTTAATTTTGCTTTTGTTTCCCTTGCCAGAAGAGACATATCTAGAAAAATGTTTCTCTGTCAAAGAAATTACTGCCTATATTTTCTTCTAGGAATTGTATGGTTTCAGGTCTCACATTCAGGTCTTTAATCCAGTTTGAGTTTTTTTGTGTTTGGTGTAAGAGAGCGGTTCCAGTTTCATTCTTTAGATTTCCTCACACTATTTGTTGAAGATACTGTCTTTTTCCCACTGTATATTCTTGCCTCCTTTGTGGTAGATTGATTAGAATCATATGGGTTTATTTCTCAACTCTCTATTCTGTTCCGTTGACTTGTGTATATATTTTCTGTGCCAGTTCTATACTGTTTTGATCACTACTGCTTTGTAATATAACTTGAAGTCTGGGATTGTGATACCTCCAGTATTGTTTTTCTTTTTCAATATCACTATGGCTATTTGGGGTCTTTTGTCATTCCATACAAATTTTAGGATTGTTTGTCCCAGTTCTGTGAAAAATGTTGTTGGCATTTTGATAGGGATTATATTGAATCTGTAGATTGCTTTGGATAGTATGGCCATTTTAACAATATTAGTTCTTCCAATCTATGAGTATGGAATGTCTTTTCATCTGTTTGTGTCATCAACTTCTTTCATCAATGCTTTATAGTTTTCAGAGTACAGATCTTCCACCTCCTTGGTTAAGTTTATTCCTAGATATCTTATTCTTTTTGGTGCAATTGTAAATGGGATTGTTTTCTTAATTTCTCTTTCTGCTATTTTATTATTCATGTATAGAAATGAAACTGAATCTTAAATGAGCATTTGCTAATTTAATATTTGGCATTCTATTGATTCATTAAATCAAGGAAGTTTAAAAAAATCAAGGAAGCTATGTAATATCTGATTTATGATAATATTTTTTCTCCATAATCACATATTTGTTTATTTTTATATTTTTCCATAATGAATACCATTATTTAAGATAGAAATGATAGCAGAAATTTATCCATTGTCATATCTAATTAAAACATATGCAACCAATCTTAATTAAAATTTATGTAAAATTTATATCTGGGTATATATCACACATATTTAAATTTTATATATAAAATACATATGTATATAAAAAGCCAATTTTTTGTAAAGCAAATATATATATATAAAGAAAATGGAGGCCTAAGAATTATTTTTAAATAATTGGTCATACAACCTATATCCTTATTACTAAGATTGAGGACAATAGAAGCACATGTGAATTTGCTAGAGAGTATAATTTTTATATTGCTAATTACTTGATATTTTGCCTTTTAAGATAAAGCTTTGTTTCTCATACACACAAAAGCATTTCAGAAGATTAATTAGGGCTTCATTAATAAATAATTAAGCATTTTATCTCTACATTGCCTGAAAGCAATTGTAAATTATAGCTTACCCATGTTCCTAATTTGAAGTCCAGCAAACAGATTTGCCTGTGGAAATTTTGTAAATCAAGCTCATGATATATTAGCCATACTTTGCTTGCCTTCCAATTCCTCTTAGTTGTTGATAATGTAGATCAAGCCACATGAGTGATATCCTGTCAGGAGACACTGCTTTGGAAAGCCATACTCACATTAATACTAACCATTCAGAATTGTTATATGGAACAGTTCCCTCCATAATTAAGAAGACAAACATGGCAAAGAATATGCTGCTTAGTCAAGTTTTGCATGTGAATCATCCCCAAAGTGAACTTTTAAAAAGATCCCCAGGAGTTCCATCAGGAACGAATAAAAATAAAACATCATGGCATGTTAACATAGCTAAGTCAGCAAATAAATATCAGATGTGAAAAATAAATTTGATATTTAATTATGCATACTATAAAGTTTATAAGCCAAACTCTACTTGGAAATAATAAAGTGTGCATGATTTTATTAGGACAAAATGTGAGTCTATTACCTGACTCCATTACATTGAATTTTAGACACGCTGTTCTCTTGAAGATTAGTTTCTCTCTGAGATAACCCAGAGGAGGCATCAACTCACTGACGGCATGTCTTATTTTTCACTGAACGACTAGCATCTAGACTAGATCCGCATACATAAAAAGCATTCAGTAAAAATTGTATTTTAGTCAAATCACTATAGAAACATAATTAGATTTTTTTTTAAGATTTTATTCATTTATTTGAGAGAGAGAGCATGCGAGAGGGAAAGCATGAGAAAGGGAGGGTCAGAGGGAGAAGCAGACTCTCCGCTGAGCGGGGAGCCTAATGCGGAACTCAATCCTGGGACTCCAGGATGCGCTGGAGCTAAAGGCAGACGCTTAACCAACTGAGCCACCCAGGCACCCGAAAACTAATTAGATCTTAAAAGCAAATTTATTTAAGCCTTTATCATTTAATCTAAGTCACTCATTTCTGTTCAGAAAAACTAGTTATGTCCTGGAGAGGTCCCTTAAGTAGAGAAAAGGAACACAAAGCAGGGCTCTGCATCAGGAAGAACTGATGATGGAAAAAGAAGGCAGAACTGTGGTAGTTTAGTCTGAAAAAGACTGCTGACCTCAAAATAGACAACATAGAGAAATAATACATGCCACTCTTTGGTTGAAGCTGTTGTCTGCCAAGACTAAGTGCAGATCCTACTTTGGAGCCTTCTGAGTGTAGAAAAGGAGTCTCCTACTCAGCATTGTCTCCTACTAATTGCCTCCTGAGTATATTGTATAAGACAGGCTCTGAATAAAATTTTGTTTCATTAACTCAACAGTGGAAGAAAGGAAGCTTAAAGAAGGGTAGAAATCCTTAACACCGGGCGCCTGGGTGGCTCAGTTGGTTAAGTGACTGCCTTCGGCTCAGGTCATGATCCTGGAGTCCCTGGATCAAGTCCCGCATCGGGCTCCCTGCTCGGCAGGGAGTCTGCTTCTCCCTCTGACCCTCCCCCCTCTCATGTACTCCCTCTCTCATTCTCTCTCTCTCAAATAAAAATAAATAAAATCTTAAAAAAAAAAAAAGAAATCCTTAACACCTTAGTAATGGAAAGTTTTTTCACATTGGAACATACATAATTTTCCAGAATAATTACATTTTTATAGAGGTCATAGTTCATAATAACACCTTATGACTCAAATGGAAATCATATTTAAGTTTATACTTTTGCCATACATTAAAGCCAATTACTAGTTTATATTGTTCTGCATTACTGTCCTAGAATCATTTTACATCTGTCTCTTGGCAGGTGTATTCACAAAAGTGGATCAGGAAACAGATTATAAGCTGATCAATATTTTATTCTTTTCTTTAAGGCCTTTTATTTTACCATGCAGGGTTTCAGTACATTAAGCTGGTGCTTTATAATGTGAAATGATTTTGATGATATGCAAATAAGAGACTATTAAAAACAAATGACATGTTTTTGGCAAAGCGTTTGATTGTTTGAATTATCTTTCTGTAACTGAAAATATTCAACATTCATGCATTAAAAGAGTTCGCATTAAACAATAGCTATAAAGTCGAGATGTAGACTCTAGCTTCTCAAAGTGGGAACAGAAGTTATGTTCTGTAGAGGGCAGATTTCAAAGGACAAAGCTTAACACTCATATTATTAAGAGTTTAAATAGGTATGTTGTACATACTTAGCTACTTACATAAGTATGGGTGTCTGAGACAGAAAATGAATGTCCCAGGCTGAAGTAAATCAATCTCAAGGGAATTATAATGTAAAGTGGCATTATGATGGGCACACAATGCTCTCTCCACAGCTGTTCTTGCACTTATAACACAAAAGGCAGCACAAGATAGAAGGGAAAGACTGACAAATTGATCGGTTCTGCCGTTTTCTTAGTATAATGTGCCATGTCACTTTTTGAGGTTCTTAGATAAGATCCAATTGCTCCTTAGGCCTTCTTAATTACCTTTCAGATTTCCTTTGTTAGAGGATTTGTTACCGGGAATCTAAGAGACCTTGTCTTGGCACTTTGACAGAAAAGATTGGACTGTTTAACCAGAACTAATGAATATCTTCCGTTTCCTTCACGAAAAAGGTAATAAATGTTATGCTGTTTCCTGCTGTTTCACATATGTAAGTGACAGCAAGAAACACCCTTGGAATAGTAATAATAAAATCTCCTTTGTTAACTCCAAAGCATAACAATAGAAATGCGTAACAATATAATCTGCATCTCTTCTATTTCTTTGTTCTCAGGCAAAATACACTGAGAAAGTACTTATGAATTCTGTATAATTCTCCTTTCATAATGAAATAAGTGATTTATTCGGTTTTTCAGTTCTAACTGAAATTTTCAGTTCTAATCACAACTGACCAAATGATGCAGACTTTACATTAGACAGTGGTTATCACATAGCACACAACATGCTAATAAAGAAAATGTTGATAGTTACTAACAAAAAATGATCACTGATATTCTCTAGCCACTAATGACACCCATCAGAGTATGAGGGTGTTTGTACATTATTTTTGTTTGTTGTCTTCTCTTTCTGGTTATGTGATTTATCGTTGCCATGTTTATGGTTCCTTTCTGTGCAATAAATATGCCTCAAGCCTTTACTGGCAAACATTCTAATAGTAATGCAACAAAACAGATGGAAATTTCCATCTTTTGACCATTGATACAAGATTCATAAGTGTAATAGATTACTTGAGGTATCAAGTACTCAATTAAATCGGGTACTCTATTAAACTCTATTATATTTAAATAAGCTCTTCTGAAATTTTCAGTAATATTCTCCATTCTGTGAAAATTTAACTCTTTACTTGAATGTAATTCTCTACCAAATTTCAAAATTAATATAATTTTATAAAAGTTCCTCTTTGTAAGACAAAAATTTTAGCTTACTTTATTTAATGTGGAACCACACCTCCCACACTTTCTGATTTGCATTAAAATAAGCTAGGGTTGGGGCGCCTGGGTGGCTCAGTCATTAAGCATCTGCCTTCGGCTCAGGTTATGATCCCAGGGTCCTGGGATCGAGCCACGCATCGGGCTCTCTGCTCGGTGGGAAGCCTGCTTCTCCCTCTCCCACTCCCCCTGCTTGTGTTCCCTCTCTAGCTGTGTCTCTCTCTGTCAAATAAAGAAATAAAATCTTAAAAAAAAAAAATAAAAATAAAAAATAAAATAAAATAAGTTAGGGTTTTAGATGCAGAGTATTACTCTTTAGTTCATAGATTTTATATAATATGTCCTTTTTGCATGACTGGTTTAAATGATTCCAATCAATTATTTTGTAGTCCACATTTCCTTATTCTTATAATCTAATCTTTGTTTTCTTTTTGATTTAGGTAAGTAGGGGATATTTTCTTCTGAACTTATGCATGCTTTAAAACATCTTGTTTTTTGCTTTTCCTTATGTACATATTAAAATTATTTCATCCTGCATTTTAGAAGAAGGAACACAGCACAGCACAGCAGTTCTGCTATAAAGCCTGAGGTCCCAGCTATAATTCCTGTGTCAATCACTTCGTATGATCTAGCCTTAGATAATAATTGTAATTCCCCTATGCCTCAATTCCCTCACTTTTTAAAGAGAGATAACACTAGTTCTTACCAATAGGGACTTTGCTGTGGATAAACTGTGTCCAACAGGCAGTGAACTCACAATAAATCGTTATCATTGCTAACTCCATTACTTGACACCATGCTGACTTCTGGCATTTATTGCTGAAGAGAAAACAGAAATCCAAGGCAAGTCTGAATGTCATTACATAAGGGGTAATATTTTCCCCCAATTGAATGCACGCAACTTTAATTTAATAATTTAATAATAATTTTAAAAGACAATTATATTTTATGTTTGGGATCTTATTTCATTGATTTTATCTTGAATATGTGGAATTGTTTTGAACTAATTTCTCAGATTATCCTTCAGCTGAGAAAATAGCTTCACCTGGTGTTTTGTAGTTGTCTGAGAGGTAAACGACACTTGCTCCCATTCTCTCTTTACTTTCTTATTAATTTATTCTCTTCTCAGAGCTACAGTTACAGCCAGAAGTTAGGTAAATGTGGGAAGATTCTATCTAATTCCCTGTGATAAATGTGGTTGTGATTTCTTGAGGTAACATTCCTCATCCAAATTCTTGACATAGGATAGAGTAAAAAGGTCTTGGTTCTGTCAACATATACTGTTACTCAAGTGGTTTTTAATTTTAGGATGCAATTGGAACCCTAGCCCAACCCTGCTCCCACTTTCTGTCCAACTATTTCCAGGAATGTGTAGCCTGTGACACCATGTGAAAAAAAAGAGGGTGATTCCTCAGAAAACAGTATCCCACACAGAAGAGGAAGAACTCAGGTTTTTCTTTGATACAATACCTGCATTTATGAACCAGGTGCTGAGAAAATGATTCAGAATCACACCCTTTTTAAAATTGTCATAAGACTACAACATGAGGTAGAACCTCTTAACAAGTTTTTGAGTAAAAAATACAGTACTGTTATCAGGCACAACATCGTACATCAGATCTCTTGAACTTATTTATCTTATATAACTGAAATTTTGTACATGTTAACTAGTAATTCTCCATTTCTTCATCACCCCAGGCCCCTAGAAACTATTGCATTTTCCCTTTCAGTGAGTTTATCTTATACACCTCATATAAGTAGAATCATGCTGTATCTGTCCCTTTGTGACTGGCTTATTTCACTTAGCATAATGTCCTCCAAGGTCATCCATGTTATCACAGATGACAGGATTTCCTCTTTTTTATGCTTCAATAATATTCCATTGTATGTCTATATCCCATTTTTTTTATCCATTCATCCACTGATGGACATTTAGGTTGTTTCTATATCCTGGCTACTGTGACTAACACTGCAATGCATATTGGAATGCTAATATCTCTTTGAAATCCTGACTTCAATTCTTCTGAATAAATACCCAGTGGGGGAATTGCTGGATCCTATGGTAGTTTTATTTTTAATTTTTTGAGAAACCTCCACACTGCTTTCCATATCGGCTGCACCATTTTGGATTCCTACCAACAGTGCACAAGGATTCCGATTTCTCCACATCTTTGCCAACTCTCACTGACTTCTGTTTGTTTGTTTTGATAATAGCCATCCTAAAAGATGTGAAGTGGTATCTGATTGTGGTTTTGATTTGTATTTCCCTGATGGTTAATGATATTGAATCTTTTGTGTATCTTCTTTGGAGAAATGTCTATTCAAGTCTTTAGCCCATTTTTAAATTGGATTATTAGTTTTTATTTGCTACTGAGTTGTAGGAGTTCCTTACATATTTTGGAAATTAACCCTTTATCAGATATAAGGTTTGCAAACATTTTCTCTCATTCCATACATTAACTTTTCGCTCTGTTGATTATTTTCTTTGCTGCAAAGTTTGATGAAACCCCACTTGCTTATTTTTGCTTTTGTTATCTGTGCTTTTGGTGTCATGTCCATGAATTCATTGCCAATACCAATGTCATGAAGTTTTTCCCCTGTTTTATTCTAGGGGTTTTACAGTTTCAGTTTTATGTTTGAAGTCTTTAATCAATATTGAGTTGAGTTTTGTGTATTGTGTCAGATGGGGTCCAATTTCACTCTTTTGCATGTGGATATCCAGTTTTCCCGGTACCATTTGTTGAAGAGATTATCCTTTCCCCATTGTTCTTTTGGCACCTTGTCAAAGACCAAGTGACCATTTATGGGTGGATTTATTTTTAGGAAGCACACTTTTAAAAGCTTTACCTTAACTTAGTTTGGGATGTTCTAGGTGAAAGAGGCATCTTAGTTGGAAAATTATTCAGAATGTCAGAATTAACTGTATTCTACAGGTCACTGTATTCTGGAGCTCACCTTCTTGCTTAACAGCAGGTACCATTTCCCTATTCCTAGCAACCCAATTAAACTAAATTCTTCAAGAGGCTTATTTCAGTATTTATGCTCATATATTTAAAAAATACACCTAACTGCATTTCTTAAATTTTTAGCCTTTGCTACTAGCTTTTGACTGTCTATCTTGGGAAATGAGTATTTAGCTAACTTTCAGTGCCTCTGGCCATCCACCATCCTCCACATGTAAGTTTCCTGTTCCCCATATTCCTTATATATACATTATATCATGCATATATATCTCCATGTAAATTATATTAAGTAATTTCATTGTTATACCTAGATAAATGTAATCCACAGTTAATCAATACATTATACAATGATTACTTAATAAATTCCTTATTGTTGTTTTGTTGGTAGTTTTGTTTTCTCCATTTTTTGTAGCTAATTCATCTCAAACATGCCCTGATTATCTATATATTTCTTCTCAACATATTTTTTTTAAAGATTTTATTTATTTATTTGAGAGAGAGAATGAGTTAGAGAGAGCATGGGGGGGGGGGTCAGAGGGAGAAGCAGACTCCCCGCTGAGCAGGGAGCCCGATGCGGGACTCGATCCCGGGACTCCAGGATCATGACCTGAGCCGAAGGCAGTCGCTTAACCAACTGAGCCACCCAGGCGCCCCTATTTCTTCTCAACATATTAAAATGTATCATATGTTCTATCAATTTTTTGGTGGTAATGGATACGTTTATTATCTTGATTGTGGTGATGGTATCCCAAGTGTATATATATGTCCAAATTCACCAAATTGTATACATTAATTATATTCAGTTTCTTCTATATGAATTAAACCTCAATATAACTGGGGGAAAAAAGAAAAAAAAGGAAAGAAAATGGTCTTTGAAAATCTTTTGAATGGTATGGAAAGACATATGTTGCAAAGGATGATTTCCTTTCTGGAATTTCTTAAACCAGTGAGTGCATGTATGTATCAATTTTAACCTCTTGAAGTTATGTCTACCGCAGCTTCTGACCTGCTTTGGTACAGACTTGTTGCTCTAGAGGTCTTCTGCACAGCTGTCATATAGGTACTCTTCTTAGCCCTCACCTTAATGATTTCCTTTACTTCTCTTGTGGGCTAGATTGCTTGCTTCTTGCATCCCAAAGTCTTCTCTCTTATTTTATCCCCTCATCTTAGGGAGCCATCAATTCTAGTAGTTTCCTAAAAAGGAGATAGGGAAAGAAAGACAAAATCCAATGAAATCTGGCATGTCTGCAAAATCTTAATCTTCTTTCATATTTATAGGTTAGGTTTGATATAGAATTCTAAATGGAAAATCCTCTTTTCCTCAGACTTTTAAGGCACTGTTTCATTGTTTTTAATTAACGATTAATTGCTTTTAATTAACAGTGTTGCTCTTAAAAAGTCCCAACTTATTCTGTGGTTGATCATTTGTAAGCAAATTGTTTTTAATTTATAGGGCATTCGGTGTGTTCTCTTTGTTCCTATATTTTATGTTACCTTAATGTCCACCTATTTACATTCGCCATAGCAGACAGTCTCTTTCCATGGAATCTCAAACAATTTAAATTGTGGAGTTATCATTATATATTAATGATTTTATCTCCCGTATTTTTCCCTTTGGATCTCTTATTTAGAAACTGCTCCTCTTGAAGTAATCATACAGTTGTCTTTTGCTTCTCTCTAAATTGTCATCTATTTTATTTTTGCTTTAGTTTTTGCTATGTCCTCAAATTTTCTTAAGAAATGCCTGCTGAATTATTCCATCATTTTATTTTTTATTTTTCGATATTTAGCACTTAATATGGAGAATATTAAGGGATATTATTTCACAAACTACCAGATATATGTATCACAAGTTACATTAAAAAATAAAATACCACAATTTTTGAAAATGCTGTTCAGTATTACTCAGGAAAGTCACACTAAATATGCCTTAACCTTTAGAATATGTTCCTTGCCATTTTCCTGACCATTGCTTTATTTACATATTAAAATAAAAAAACAACTTTATCCTCCACCATGAAAAGTCTACCATTTATAATTGAGGTTTTCTTCACTCTAAAACATAGCTTCAAATCTGGAATATGATTCTCTGCTCCATAATTTTATTTTTAACACTCCAGTTTCTTTTTTTTTTTCTTTTGCCCTTTTCCTAAAACACTCTACATTGTTCATGGATGCAACTTATGCTCTTATTCACTGAGATTTTCGAACTGTCTTCACCGTGCACAGTTTCTTTTTCCTCCAAGTTCCTTTTATGTATTTGTTTTGATTTAGTATTTCTTCTTAGACACTTTTTTCAGATATCTGGTTATTCTTGGCTATATATTTGGAAATGAAGGCAGCACTAGACACTGAAGGGAATCTCTGTGCATGTATGTATAGCCATGCCCTCTGGATTCAGTGTAGGAGGGATAAGGCTGGGCTATTTCATCTCATTATTTCCTATCGGGATCTACAATTTATATCTCTGAGTGTTCACATTTCATGAAGTTTCTTTCAATCTCCACCTCTGAGGGAATAAACCTTGCTGCCAGTATGCTGAGAGTTAAATTTGGAAACTGTTTCACAAATTTCCAGTTTTCACTAGAATATTTAATCTCAACCAGGTCTGAATTTTCTAAATATCACATACTTTTGTTTTATTCCCTCCAGAGAATAATTCTCCAGTCTTCTTATGGCTGTGTTAAACGGGTAATTGTGGGGCACTTGGGTGGCTCAGTTGTTAAGCATCTGCCTTCAGCTCAGGTCATGGTCCCAGGGTCCTGGGATCAAGCCCCACGTCGGGCTCCCTACTCAGCGGGAAGCCTGCTTCTTCCTTTCCCACTCCCCCTCTGCTTGTGTTCCCTCTCTCGCTGTCTCTCTCTGTCAAAATAAATAAATAAAGTCTTTAAGAAATAAATAAATAAGTAAATAAATAAATAAATAGGTAATTGCTTCATAGAAACTTTCAGCTATGTATCACATTTATGACCTTCCTTAAGCCCTATTGCCAGAAGCACCTATTGCCAAATATTCTGGAGTTTTTTGATGTTTTTTATTTTAAGTCATGTTGCTTTTCAGCTTCTTCCACTAAAAACTTAGAGTTGCCAGATAAGATACAGGATTCTCTGTTACATGTGAACATATTTTATTCTAAAAGAAGTGTTCATTGTTTTTCTGAGATTTAGATTTAACTGGATACCATGTATTTGCATTTGCTAATAATTGCAATCCTCTTTAAAATATGACCTCCTTGGGTTTGCTCAATCAGCTACTACCTACTATTTATTTTACCATTTCCAAAATTTGTAGCTATCATTACACTCCTATTCTCTTTGTACTTAAGTATTTACACCTTAAAAATCTGTTTTCTGTCATTTTAGTGTGGCTTGAAGAAGCAGATCTTTTTTTGTTCTGTCCACTATCTTAATCAAAAGCAGTTGTTTTCAATGCAAATCTCAAGATTCCTTCTTCATTACCAAAAGAGAAGCTTGAATCCTCTCAATTTAACCATGCTTAGAAATATATTAGCCACCTGATATATACATGAATTTGCTTTAAAAGTGATGTCATCAGTAGGATTGCAATGTCACCAGGTCCAACAGAAACAAATTTTATAAGCTGTGAATGTGGATTTTTGGACATGGAAACTGAGACATGCTTTTTATATTTATTACTGTCACTTAAAGAAATAGTCTCATAAAATAGGAAAGACGAAAATATAAATCTCCTCAGGAGTTATTGTTAATTCATTGATCTGATTTACAGTTTTAGCAGAGTTCTATGTGAGTTTGAGCATAAGAAGATTATTCTTGGATTCATTATATAAAGTTCATGCCAAGTTTAATCTATAATCCAGTTCATAAAATGATTTATAAGAGAAATATTTGAAAGTTTCCTGGGTAAGATCTTTTTTTTTTTTTTAAGATTTTATTTATTTATTTGAGAGCGAGAATGAGATAGAGAGCATGAGAGGGGGGAGGGTCAGAGAGAGAGGCAGACTCCCTGCTGAGCAGGGAGCCCGACGCGGGACTCGATCCCGGGACTCCAGGATCATGACCTGAGCCGAGGGCAGTCGCTTAACCAACTGAGCCACCCAGGTGCCCCATCCTGGGTAAGATCTTAAAGACCATTTTTCCTCTGTCTTCTGATGGGTCATTATACAACTCTTGTCTCCTTCACAAGTTCCAACTTTTTGACTTATTAAAGCATGTGCATTTTTAAATAAAGTCTTAAAAATAACACAATGTACAACATATCAGGTGGGATTCCTTCTCTGAATTCTAAGAATAAGTTTAAAGTAACCTGATTTTATATAAAACCTTAATCCCTTGATTTCTTACCATTAACACTCATTCTCTCCTCTTCAAATAGTTTGAATTTAGGCATAAAGTATTTATTTAGAAGTGATATAATGCACAGAAGTTTTTATTTTCCATCCTGGGATATCTTTAGTGAATTATGATGGTTGAGGAAAGCTAAACATACATTAACAGTATCCATCAGTTTTGTGAAATTGTTGTCAGAACCATTTCTATTACTCTAAAATCATCTTGGATACTGTTTTTTTTTTAAGATTTTATTTATTTATTTGAGAGAGAGAGACAGACAGACAGAGAGCATGAGCAGAGGGGAGGAGACAGAGGGAGAAGGAGAAGCAGACTTCCTGCTGAGCAGGGAGCCTGATGCGGAACTCGATCCCAGGACCCTGGGATCATGACCTGAGCTGAAGGCAGATGTGTAACTGACTGAGCCACCAAGGTGCGCCTCATCTTGGATACTGTTATGAGAAGTTGTCATTTCCTTCATTTCCTTTAGGGAACTTTCTGGAATATTGTTTATATTCTAAAGTCCTTTTTAATTTTTTTAAATTTTTATTTTATTTTATTTTTAGAGGGAGAGAGTAAGCAGGGGGCAGGAGAGAGGCAGAGGGAGAGGGAGATAGAGAATCCTAAGCAGGCTCCACGCTAGCCTGACGTGGGGCTCCATCTCACGACCCTGAGATCCTGACCTGAACCAAAATCAAGAGTTGGATCTTAGCCTATGAGCTATCCAGGAGCCCCTATTACAAAATCCTTTAGCTTTTAGTCATAAGGATGGCATTTGGCTTCTATCTCACAGACTTTTTATATGTAGTCCTGTGTGTGTGTGTGTGTGCGTGTGTGTGTAAAACAGGTATCCCTGATGTGTTTGTTTCTCATTTCGACAGTTAACATTATTGCACTCTGACAATTGGGTCTGTGTTACCATCTGTCGCTCGGGGAATGTGTCTGTCAATTAGCACTTCTACAACCCTATCTGTCAACCCACAAAAGTTACCAGGAAAATAACTTGAAAGCTACTGTCAAGAGGAAATTGAACTAGGTATCGAGTTCTTTGGAAGTACATTTATTTCACAGCATCTGCGTGTCAAGTAGTGATGAATGCCCTTTCTAACTAGGTGAGAAAGTGAAATTTGTCTCTTTAAAGAAATTTCTATAAAGTAGGATATGCTCTTTCAGCAATACCACTCAATCTATAACATGTTTTCAAATTTATTCATTTATTTATATACAATTTTGAAGTATATTCAAAAAAACCTCATCATAATTTTTTAAACTCTGTATTTCGGAAATAGCTAGTACCTTTATTTAGGAAATGACTTAATGAAAACATCTGATATTTCACTCATCCCACTATAATCTAACCCATAATATCTTGAGGTTAAACTATTAAGGGTGAATATCTTTTCCAAAAAAACATTTCCTTGTATAATGACTAGATGTTTTAACAAAGTTCATTTTAGAAGATTATCCATAGACTCTGGTCAATAACATCTTACTTATGAAGGATAGATTTCTAAAACAAACACACTGGAGTCACAGTTGTGAAGGTCTAAGTGAAAAAGATTTCTCAGTTGCCCTTTGTTCTACTTGTTCAAATGCATCCTATAATTATCCATTTTAGAACCTGAAAATAAAATTTCTGTAGTCCAAGAGTGTCATCAACAAGCTTTGTTATTTATATTTCCAACACTATGGAAACAGAATGAATGAATTTCTATACAACTGGGCATATGTGTGTATGTGTGTGTGGTGTGTACATGCATTAACACACACATATGTCTTCACAGTTTCATGCTAAAGGGACTCTGTTGTTCTCTTAAAGTAATTTAATCTGCTTTTATAATTTCCTATTTTTTCTAACCTACTATACTGCAGGGAAGTACACACATGTGTATGCATATACACACACATATATATTCAGACACAAATTTTTATGCATGCATATGTATGTGACTCTGTGTATGTGTATGTGTACATAAATACATGCGTGTATTCATATGCAGTAGAATAGGTTGGAAAAGATAGAAAATAATAAAAATAGATTAAATTACTTTAAAAGGACAACAGAACCCATTTAGCATGAGAACTGTATGTACACTTGTTAATATGCAGTGGTTTTGGAATCAAGCAATGGCTTAGATCCACCACGCTGGCAGTGCGATAGCAAACTTTTTTTTATATCTCTCAGCTTTAAGTCCCTAATCTATAAAATGAGAAAGGGAATATTTCCATGAGTATTCAATAAAGTAATAAATTGATAGTACTAAATTGATTAATAAATATGCCTAGCTAGAAAATGGTACATGGTAAGAATTCAGTAAATGTTAGCTAAAAATTGGTAAAATTGTTTTACACATCTCAGGTACCTCTAAAGGCATAATTATATTGTCAGACAGTAAAAAAAAAAATCCTAATAATAACATTGAGTCGGGCGCCTGGGTGGCTCAGTTGGTTAAGCGACTGCCTTCAGCTCAGGTCATGATCCCAGGATCCTGGGATCGAGTCCCGCATCGGGCTCCCTGCTCTGCGGGGAGCCTGCTTCTCCCTCTCCCACTCCCCCTGCTTGTGTTCCCTCTCTCGCTATGTCTCTCTCTGTCAAATAAATAAATAAAATCTTTAAAAAAAAAATAACATTGAGTCATCTGAGTCATACATATCCTTAGATTTTACAATAAAAGAAGAAAACATATTCCATTCTCCTCTTGTTAGATAATGAAACTAAACCCCTAAAATCCTTGATGAAGAAAAATGTAATTATTTTCAATTTCCTATGTTAATTGAGTTACAGAAAAGCATAATGAATTCTTGAAAACGCTTCACATCATATTTAATATTTCTGTTGTTGTCTAGCTTCCGAGTTATTTCAATTATTGATGTCAGCCCTTCAAATCACTAGGATGGTGTGTTTTAGCATATCTCCTAGAAAACTAACTCTGCATGCTACAAATTGATCCTCATCATTACATACCTGCAAAAACAGTGCTTGTTACTATGAATGGCCATACTTATGCTGGTGTTCAAGTGATGTCTTTGAGGAATGTGAAATTTTTGATAAGCCACAATTGGGAGCCTTCCAAAATCTGACACCATTGCCACCAACTCAAGTGTTTTTCCCATGAAAACCTACTGAGATCAGTAAAGCTTTTGGCCAGTTTTTTTGATGTCCTTTGCTGAGAATGTTTCCTTCAATCATTTGGAAGTAGACTGTATTTCCGTAAGGTTTATATTTTAGAGAGCTCATTTATATTTAACTTCCAGCCTTGTCCTCTGTGGGACTTCCTTATATGTCTGCTCTCTTTTTATTATCAAAGGAAATATTTATGCTTTTCAATGCAAGGTCAAATAAGGATATATTTAAGTAAACCACAAAAAAATTGTTGCCTTCCTTGGGTACAGCTGATGGCCCCACCCAAGCAGGGCGCCAGGACAGGCAGCCTTGCCCAACAGGGGAGCACAGCTAGCAGCCTGCTCAATAGCAACACATAACCTATAGCCATGCCCCACTTTGGGACACAGCCTGTTGGCCCTCCTGATCACAGCAGGGCCTAAGGCTCTATATAACTGTTAACAGCCTATAACCTAAAAGAAATGGATAAGTTTCTAAACATCTACAATCTACTTAGACTGAGTCATGATGAAATAGAAATGTGAAAAGACCACTAGCCTGCAAGGAGATTGCATGAGTAATCAAAAATCTCCCAACACAGAAAAGCCCAGGACCAGACGGTTTCACTGGTGAATTCTACTAAACATTTAAAAAAAGAATTCACGCCAGTCCTTCTCGAATTCATCCAAAAAATTAAAGAGAACACTTCCAAACATATTTTATGAGGCCTATTCAATGTAGTATTGACAGTTTTAGCCAGAGAAATTAGGAAAGATAAAGAAAGCATACAAATCAGAAAGGAAGAAGTAAAATTGTTTCTGTTTGCATGTTTATACACTAACAATGAACTATCTGAAAAAGAAAGAAAACAATCCCAAGGTCTTACCTTTTTTTTTTTTATAGTGAGCCACCAAACAAGCCGGTCAATGTTTACTGGAAACAAGCTGTCACATGATATTCATGCTGTATTCACCTTGACTTACTCATTTAACTATATGGACAGTTACAGAAACTAGTCAGTATCAGGGTATAGAACAGACTTGCAGTTTGGCACATTCATCAAAAATGTGCAGGAATTTTCAGGGCTGCTGCTGGACTGCTTCACTTAGCAATTTATTTTTGTTTGTCTGGTTATATTTTTCTTTTAATCTAAGAATTGAGGAAAACATATGTTCACTTTAGTTTCAGTATTTTAGCTGAACTCTCATACTATAGCCATAGGCTTTGGCTGATTATACTGGGTTCTTTACTTAAGTAATAATTTCATTTTCAAATAATGGTAATTCTCATCTAAACACTGAACAATAATTTTTTATTAAATTTGCCATAATCATTAAAATATTTACGATAATAACAGGCATCATTGTCCTATTCCTGACTGTTCTTGAGAAAATGCTTCATAGATCTCTCTCATTTCTGAATGTCATACAAAATGAAACACTAACTTCCTTTGTTCTGTACTCTAATTTTAAGCATGTCTATATAGTAAATAGCCTTAGAAGATAATGATAGTGTCTTCAACCGGAACAAAGAACAGTCATTCTTATTGTCCAGTGTAATATAATAATGTCTCAATGTGGAGCAAAATGTAGACATGCTTACTACCCATTATAAATGGATCCTAGTTTCCTAAGCTCAGGGTTCTTCTGAATGTTAACCAGTCACAAATACAGGTATCCATTGGTCTTGGGGCAAGTTGAACAGACACAAATAAGCAGATGCTTATGTTACTTACTGTACGGTGAAAAAAAATGAAGACCTTTCTCTTAGATTCAGAAATTATGTGCTCTATCAGCAGTCATGAAATAGTGGCAAGTAAATTTGTAAGCTCTCCCTTAGAGCAAAATCTCAGACCATTCATACTGACAATTTCGCCCATCAGAATGGGATTCTTTGAGAGATACGACTTTATGGAAGAGAAGGGACAAGATGCCTGTGTGCTAGATTCAGTGATATAAAAAGATTCCCAGACATCCAGTAGTGTATACTCTAACCCAAGTGCTGGTATTGGTGGTGGGGGTAACGAGGGTTCCTCGTTGTACTACCTACTGATGAATATTTAAAGGTTGAGCAACCAGAGAGGAATTGACATGTGCTGCTCTGATAGTTCTGTGGTTGTTGCTTAGTCTCCGTTAAACAGACAAAGGTAGAGTTATTGTCATAACAATGGGACAACACATTTTCCATCCCCACTGGAGAGGCAATTTGCCTGTGTATGTGGAGCTAATAAGAAAAATATCTCTCAACACCTCTGGACTTCTTCCCCCAACTCGATCCCATAGCCATTGCCCAGTAATTTTATCAGGTGGATGAATGCCACCTATATGATGGTGTGCCATGCTGGAGGCACTGTCAGCCTGTGACCCTGAGTTGAAGTAAGTCACTCGGGAAGGACAAAAATTGTAAACAGTATTTTTTCCCAGGGATACCATGTGCACTTCAGGAACTGTACCTTTTGTGTGAAAGCCAAGCGTTAATTTTTAATGTGCCACCCTGCCCAAAACATGACTTCTACCATAAAAGTATCACAAAAGACGTTCAAGTGTATAAGGAAATTCCACTAAAGACCATGTAGTCCTCAGATGTCAGCAGAAATATCTCCAAAATGAAGGTACCCTTGTTTGCTTGGGCGAATTCACCAGAGCAATGGAGTATTACTCAGCCACAAAGAATGAAATCTTGCAATTTGCAACAGCATAGATGGATCTAGATTGTATAATGCTTAAATGAAATAAGTCAGTCAGAGAAGCCAAATATCATCTGATTTTCAATCATGTGTGGACTTTACGAAAGAAAAAAAAGGTACCAACAAATAACAGATTCTTAACTATAGAGAACAAACTGATGGCTACCAGCGGGGAGGTAGATGGAGGATGGGTGAAATAGGTGAAGGGGATTAAGAGTACACTTACCATGATGAGCACTGAGTAACAGAATTGTTGAATCACTATATTATATACCTCAAACCAATATAACACTGTATGTTAATTATACTGGAATTAAAATAAAAAATAATAAAAAATAAAAGTATAAATAAATAGATACGTAGGTAGGTAGATAATTTTATTTTAGAGACTCATTATTCCTACAATGGGAATGATCCAGTGAGAAAAGCTGAAGTAATCAATGAAACCACTTCAGTTATAGACAGCATTTAGATCAGTCTCTGCTTTACTGACCAAGGTTGCTATGGATGATAAAATTGTCCTAGACTTCCAACTTTTGGGAAAGGCACTGTTTGGGCAATAGCTAATGCAATCAATGTATTGGGCCAAGTGGAAAGACCTATTTAAAAAGGTATGAAGAAACACCCCAATGATTTTCTTCAGCTGAACCTAGGCCAGAACCTAGGGATATGTTTGAGTTCAGTACTACAGGTTAGTATCTTCTTGCTGCTTGGAGTCCTTGTTAATAGTAAACTTAATCAAATGCTATATGAAACAAATTGAATAGATTTGGTACCAGTCTCTGTTAGTTATATTAATCAGAGTAGCCACCAGGGTGGAGTACTTATGGGAAAATTAACCTGAGGCCAAGATGGTTTATGACTGAGGGGTACGTATTGTTGGAAGACAAATTGTAGGTTTCTGTACTATTCTATATTAGATAAAATATCTTTCTGTTACAAATATTTTGTTATAGATACCTTTTTCAAATTAAACACTTTTATTTCTATTTTTAGTTTAATGAAACAGAATTCATCAAATTATTTTTCTACCTTCCTTGACAATTTTCTAAGTTCATTATGTGAAGTGATTTTTTTTTTTTATTTGACAGAGAGAGACACAGCAAGAGAGGGAACACAAGCAGGGGAAGTGGGGGAGGGAGAAGCAGACTTCCCACTGAGCAGGGAGCCTGACGTGGGGCTCGATCCCAGGACCCTGGGATCATGACCTGAGCCGAAGGCAAACGTCCAACGACTGAGCCACCTAGGGGCCTCTGTGAAGTGATTTTCATAAACACATTTCTGATATTAAATCACTCTTACATTCCCAGAAAAACCCTATTTGATCACACTATATTACTCTGTAACTTCAGCATTGATTTCATTTAGTTAATATTATTTAGGAATTATGCTTCTATTTTCTCATGCAAAATTTGTATTATCCAAGTTTTGGCTCCCCAAGTGACAGAGGGATGGCTCTTTTGGTGGGAAAGGCCTGTGGAACTTGACTATCCTTTCAAAATTGTAAACCAAATGTGATATTCCATTCTCCGGGGGTTACAGAAAGAAGTACCACTTATCAATGACTCAAAAGTTACAGAAATGGGACTCCTAGCATTTCTTTATTTGTCTCACTTGATTAACTTTTGAATGTGTGAAATTATATAATTATATAATTTATAACTTATATATTATTATATATTTTATATATTTATATAATTTAACCTTGCATTTGCTACTAAAGATATTACCTCATATCTGGAAAAAAATTCACTTCCTGGAATTTGGTATGTACCTATTTTTCCTGGTAAATATTTTCCTACTATATCTCTTGTATTTGTCAGGATTCTCCAAAGAAACAGAACCAATAGAATAGAATAGAATAGAATAGAATAGAATAGAATAGAATAGAATAGAATAGAATATATATAGATAGATAGATAGATAGATAGATAGATAGATAGATAGATAGATAGATGTATATAACTATTTAGCTAGGTATGTATTATAAGGAACTGACTCAATTGATTATGGAGGCTGAGAAGTCACGTGATCTGCAATTGGCAAGCTGAAGACGCAGGAAAACTAGTGATGTAGGTCCAATCTGGGTACAAAGACCTGAGAACCAGGAAAACTGATGGTGTAAGTTACAGTTTGAGGGCAGGAGACTGATTTTGCTTCTCAAGCAGCCAGAGAGGAAGTGAATTCTTCCCTCCTTCATCTGTTTATTTTATTCAGGCTCTCAAAGGATTGAATTATGTGACCCACATTGGGGAAGGCAGTCTCTTTCACTCACTCCACCCATTCAAATGCTAATCTCATCAAGAAACATCTTCACAGACAATACAGGAATAATATTTATTTTTTATTTTATTTTATTTTTTTTAAAGATTTTATTTATTTATTTGAGAGAGAGAATGAGAGAGCACATGAGAGGGGGGAGGGTCAGAGGGAGAAGCAGGCTCCCCGCCGAGCAGGGAGCCCGATGCGGGACTCGATCCCGGGACTCCAGGATCATGACCTGAGCCGAAGGCAGTCGCTTAACCAACTGAGCCACCCAGGCACCCGACAATACAGGAATAATATTTAACCAAATATCTGGGCACCCTATATTTCAGTCAAGTAGACACATTAAAGATAATTATCACATCTATAGACAAGAAAAACTAGACTGGATTTTATTTCACATGATGGTGAAAGGTACACTTTCAGAGCAGTGTATCTTCCTGGTCTTACCTTGAAGATATTTCAACTATCTTGGTTTTTGCCAGATTTTAGTCAACAAGGGCATCTATTATCTCAATATCCCACAGAATATTATGGTGTTTCTTAGAAAACATAGTACTTACTAGACCTGGTAAGCAGAAAGTAGAAGCTATCCTAGAAGCCTTAATAAGTCATATGAATGACAGATCTTGGGTGAGAAACCTCAATAAAAATTCAAGGACCAGCCTCTTTGGTGAAGTTACCAGAGATACAGTAGTCTGTCTGCAAGATGAACTTTGTACCAACTATCAGCAAGAAAAATTCCAATGTCTGGTGAAAATTTGTATTTTTTAAAGAAACATATACGTATTTGAACATGCTTTTCTGAGTCACTTACCAAGTAACCAATAAAACTTGCAGTTTTAAGAGGCCAAGTTTAGACCTCAGTGCAAGCTCCCTTCTGTTTGGATGTCCAAAGTAGATCTAAACGCGCTTCAAGTGTCTATGGCAGTGGTTGGAAAATTACAACCTGATGCTAAAACTAGCTCATCACTTGCGTTTGTACGTACTTTCATCGGAAGACACTTGATTCCATATTTTCTAGGTCTTGTTTTGCATTACAACAGTAGAGTTGAATAGCTGTGACAGAAACCACATGGTCTTCATAGTCTAAAATATTTACTATTTGGCCTTTTACATAAAATGTTTGTGTGTCTCTGGTTTATGGCATTTAGGGCTTTGGAGAAAATTCATATAAACATCTACAAATAATTCTTCTCCTTTGCTGGTGGGCCTTGATAGAGAACTGATGGCCTCACCTTGCCACACCAAGTGACATTGTAATGTGAGCTGCCCATCATAAAGTAGGCATTTTCTGATTCACTTAGCCATGATGTTAGGTACAGAGCAGCTCTATATTATCGAGTGGTAGTGAAAGATTTAAGTGTCACAAGCAGACCGGTCAAATTCCCACAGCTTCTATTTTTGTTGCTTGTATTTGTCCTTGCATTAACACCTGCATCTTGTAAATGGAACTATAGTAGTCTTGGAAGCACAATGATCACTTCACAACATGTTTTGTACTTTTGCTCCCCCAGCCCTAGGGATGGTAACAGCTTCCAGCTGTTCTTAATCTGTGGGCTAAAAATTATTATTCTCCTTTTGTTTTTCCAGCCCTTTCAATACTTTTGTAAACAAATTTCATATTAAATACCCTCTGTTTGATGTTTCCAGACTAGTTTCTGTTTCCTGCCTAGACACTAATATAACCTTCATATAACTATTTTGGTGACGTTATACAGTGAAACTTTTCTGTATGAAACTGTAATGGTGGGGATCCATGTCATTATATATTATTAATACATGTTAAAACCCATATGGTGGGTTTTTTAAAACCCATATGGACTCTGGGTGATAATGATATGTCAGTGCAAGTTCATCAGTTGTAACAAATATACCGCTTTGATGGGGGATGTTGTTGGGGCAGTTGTGCTTAAGGGGGGTCAGGGGGCATATAGGAACTGTTTGTACTTGTCACTTAATTTTGTTGTGAACCTAAAACTGCTCTTAAAAAAAGTCTATTTTTTTAGAAGTCCTTATCTGATTTTGCTATTAATGATATATATGCCATTAAAAATTCTTTAGATAAAAATCCTTTTTGTTTACATTATCTAGAACAACTTTCAAGTTAGGAAATATTTTTTCACTGCAAGTTTAGTAGAAATGACTTTTAAAACAATTTGACTACTATTATCAGTTGGAATTCCTCATAGCTCCAGATATGATTCTAGTTATCTAGGGTTGTTGAATTTATTTGTTCAAAAATATTACCTTAATTTTTAAAATCTATTATACCTATAGTTTTTCTCCCTTTTTTCCTTCTTTATTTTATTTGGATTAGCTTTAATTTTTTCATCCATTTTGTCTCATGTTTAACCATGTTATTAGTCTTTGTCATAGTATAGATTTTTGTTCACAATCATATGGGATTTTTTTAGCTACCTTTTATTACGTATCTCTAATTTTATTGTGTTGAGGTCAGAGAATAGCATTTCCCTAGAGTCTTTGGATTGTGGCCTAGTTTAATAGTTCATTTTTATGAATGATCCACGTATGCTGTGTCAGAGTTCAACCAGAAAAACAGAACCAGTAGGAGATACATATATATTAAAAGAGTTAGTGTAAGGATGTGAGTTATGTGATCATTGGGCCTGGCTAAGCAAGTTCAAAATCCATGGGGCAGGCTCAGGTAAGGCAGTCTGGAACTCTAAAGCAAAATCTCAAGCTCTTGTCCATAAACAGAATTTCTTCAAGGAAGCCTCAGCTCTGCTTTTAACTAATTGCATTAGACCCACCCAGATTATCTAGAAAATGTCCCTGAAAGGTAACTGATAAACATTTTAATTACATCTACAAAATATCTCCTCAGCAATGCTAAGAATAGTGTTTGATTTAATAACTGGAAACTGTAGGTCATTTTGAAGTAAACACACAAAATGACCATATTCATATGCTAAAAAATGTGCATTCTATGTTATTTTGCTGCAAACTTTATTCCATCTCTCTGTATTTATGCAAAAAGCTAACAGATACTAATTTATTTTGAGGCATTGATTTAAGTACAGATGTGTTATTTTTGTCAATTAGAACATCCCCCTAATGTTTTTCATATCATGCTCAGATTAGTCAGTTATAAATATTACCTTGTAGGTATTTTGATATTTGCCTAGGATGTCATATTCTGTTCCAGTATCATCAACTCAGGAAATGAAAAAACAAACCAAAAACCAGAAAGAAACAAACAAAAACAAAACCCTAATACTCTTTGTGGTTGTCTTTAATGCATCTATCATAGCACTGTGCTTCTGGGTTTTGTTTTATCTAAGAATCTCAGGATTTTATGTCATGGTTATTGTAATGACTGCAAGCACTTGCATTTTTCAGAGCATACTTCACTAAAAAGAGGCCTCCTTGAGGTCCATGAGTTTCTGGTATGTCAAATAAGGACTTGACCCTACAATGTTAACTGTGGGCTCTCTGTAGGGCACCTCACTTTATACATACCCTAAAAACTGCTCTTTGCAAAATATTGTCTCATTCTGATATAATTATATTGCTTAAAAGGTGAAGTGAAGAACTGGCAAAATGATGCCAGGTAGCCTGTCTATACTGATTGTTTTCGGATCCTCCCCATACCAAGCAGATTCATTATAGTCATAATACTGCCCCGCTGCCTTTAGCTGATATCACTGCTTTTTGAAAAGCAAAGAAGCAAACACTGATCCGTTCAGGCAGTGTAGAGAAAAGAAAGGGCACAACTCAAAAGCTCTTACCTCATCGTTATGGAACCTGGCTGTCTCCTTCTGCGGGCTCCTTTATGTTTCTGAAGGCCCATTACATCTTATAGAATCACAAGCCCATATTTTCTTATATTATGAATAAAATCAAGGATAAGCCTAATTGTACTGGCTAGAAAATTAAAACTTTTGTATGCTATTTTACAGATTTATGTTTTTAGGACTAAGAGCTACTCCCCTACTGTAATATTTCAGTGATATTTATAGATATGTCAAAATATTACACATTGAGGTGACAAGATTGATTTTAAAGTGGCTTTTTATCAATATATTTCTACTTTGCTTGATGGTAGAATATTGCAAACTTGTTAAAGCACACAGAAAATGAATCAAACAGAAGCTTTAATATTCTAAGTTTTCTTTAAAGAGAAATTCACCTGTTTTCTTAGAAATAATAATTAAATTCATTTTTAATGTGCATGCACTGATTTATTATTCATGGCTGTAGGCTCAGAGAATAGCTCTGCAGCCAAACATGTATGAAGTTGATCATCCTCCCCAGACCTGCAACTACACGCTCTTACCTTCCCTCCTCCACCCCACCACAGTCTTCTTACCTCTGTTTCTTGGATCCTCACTATAGTTGTGGTCATTCTCAAACTTCTTAATTCTAGTACTCAGCTCTGTTTGTCATGGGCCAGGATAAATTTAAACCAATCCTTGAGAATTTAAAATGGCTATTAAAATTGAATGTTGGTAAAATAATCTCTATAGCAGCTGAATCAAAATAACTTATGAGAATGAGAATGTCTGGGATCAAAACTGTGGGGGTGTTGATGTGACTTTCCAAAAGTCACCTTACAGTGATATGGCAGAATGTAACTCTTCGTAGTCATAACCCTGTGAATCACAGAAAATGGAATACAGTTCATTATAAAGCAAGCTTATGGGCTGGTAAAAGAGGAAGCCATATTACACATGTAACATTGCTGTTAATATTATTATAAAAATATTAATGCTAACATTTTAGTGATTGCATTCAAGTATGCAATTTCTTCACAGATACCTACAAGTACTCCTGATTGCATGGATGTTTTACAGTGGCATTAAATTAACTCACAAAGTAAATTAGTAACAACATATGCGTTTACCTGTGGTATACAAATTTGACAAAAATAGATCTGTTGTTGAAACTATTTTCACTGCAGGAAATAGATCCTAATCTTTAATATGAGTCTATGAATATAGGAAGACATGGTATTTACTTAACAGTTTCCAATGAAATTATTCATAAATTTTAATGAGCATTAAATTTTAATAACTATCCAGTTTTATTAAATTTTAATTATATAAGTAATAGATGAATATGTTCTCCCTTATAACATATGCATATTGTTAATACAATTAAAATTACTCCCTAATCATCATTCTGTACTCTAGTCACCTCTCTTCCTCACCAGAGATGATCATTATTTTCTTGTATCATTCTTTTTTTTTTTTAAAGATTTTATTTATTTATTTGAGAGAGAGAGAATGAGAGAGAGCACATGAGAGTGGGGAGGATCAGAGGGAGAAGCAGACTCCCTCCCGAGCAGGGAGCCCGACGCGAGACTCGATCCAGGGACTCCAGGATCGTGACCTGAGCCGAAGGCAGTCGCTTAACCAACTGAGCCACCCAGGCGCCCCTCTTGTATCATTCTTGACTGATTTTTGAACTTTCATGTAGAGTTGAAAACATTGTGAGAATTAATAGACAATATTTTGTATCACTTTCTGTATTTTTTCAGTAAATGGTATCATACCTTAATACTGCTTAGGAGCTCACTTGTTTTTAACCGACTGTTTTTTCCTTGAGGATATCCATATTAAAACATGTAGAACATAATTAAATAACTGATCCATTAAAAAAATGCAGATCAAACATTCCTTTATAGATGCTTTGTGTTGAACTGTAGAAAAGCACCATATTTAATTTAGACGTTGATTTTTTTGGTCAACATTTAGATTGTAATTTTTGTTTTCAATGTACTAAATGATGCAATTAATATCTGGGATATCTTGTGTATAGTTGAAAGTTTCTCAAAGTTAGACTCTTGAGGTAGAAATTCTGGGACATAGAAATAATCTTAGTTTTAAATGATGGTATTAAGTCACTGTGATGTGATTTATAATAAAAAAATGTTTATTTGGTCTTTCTCCCTCTTCCTGTTACACAGCCCCAAAAACCCTTGTAATTTCCTAAGCATTAAGAGTCATGCGGGTATCTTTTTTTAATAATATTTGGGCTTTTTTGTCTTCAAATCACTACAGTTCCTGAACTCCTTCCAGAGTGACAAAGGTGAAAGTGTCTTTTTTTATTCATATCAAGCTTCTTTTAACCATTCTTGAGTTTAGGTTAATAAGGTGACTTTTGGAAAACCTCTAAGGATGGAGCCCAGTTGCCAGGGGAACCACCCACAAGATTCAGGGTTAGAACTTTAACCCCACCTCCCTACCCTTGGGGAGAGGATAGGAGCTGGAGGTTGAGGTAATCACTTATGACCAGAATTTAATCAATCATGTCTAGGTAACGAAGCTTCCATAAAAAATTCTAACTGAAGAGGTTTGGAGAGTTTCTAGGTTGGTGAGCATGTGGAGGTGCTGGGAGAGTGGTACACTCAGGGAGGGCGTGGAAACTCCGTGTCCCTTCCTCTGTACCATGCCTTGTGCATCTCTTTTATCTGGCTGCTCCTGAGTTATAATCTTTGTAATAAACCAGTAATCTGCTAAATAAACTGTTTTCCTGGGTTCTGTGAGCCATTCCAACAAATGATTGAATCTCATGAGGGGAGTCATGGGAAATCCTGATGTACAGATGGTCAGTCACAAGTCTACATGATAACTTGGACTTGCAACTGGCATTGGAAGTGGGGGCAGTTTGTGAGACCAAGCCCTTAACTTATGATATCTGATACTCTCTCCAAGCAGATAGCATCCGAATTGAGTTAAATTGTATGACACCCAACTGATGTCACAGAATTGCTTGGTGTGAGAAACCCATACATTTGGAGTATTCAGTGAGTAGAGGAAAAAAACGATTTCCCTCTGAGTAAAATCTTTTTCCTCTTTAGCTACCCACTATATTGATGTATACATTCATACTCTCAAAAGCGATGCATTAAAATACCTTTTCCATATAATGTTGCCAAATCATGTTTTTTAATTGCCTATATTTTATATACCTGATGAGTAAAACTTTTAAACAATCTTTTTTTTTTAACACTAAGAAATTTGATTTAATTTAGGATCCTTTATGATGTTGTGCTGGTGAAAGGTGACAATTTTCATAATAAATATGACATCTCTTATAAAAAGCTCAGTCATAACATAGGTTTGGCTTTCTCTCTTCAATGCCCCTGAAGAGTGAGATGTCTTTTTGGATTCATTAAATCACTTACTAGGCTGCAGAGTTAGTTAGTTATGATGGTAGCAATGCCTCTCTCCTTCCATACATGAATCCAAGAGAGATATTGTCTCTGGTACAAAGGGAACAACAAACAAGATGAAAGGAGACTGGTATTTGGATTTAAAAACTATTGAAAAGAATCTCAGCATAATATACTAGAGTGTGACCATGAGCAGGTTATTTCCATCCCATAGGAACTCAGTTATAAGTCTCAAAATATCATCAAAATTAACACTACCTCTTCTATTTTTTTTAAGATTGTGAGTGTCAAAGGAAGTTATATTTAATTTTATTTTGTGTAATAGAGCTTCATATAGAGAATTTGTCTGCACTGAAGAGTTTAAATATAATCCCGTCAGGTTTTCTTTATTTCAGAGAAAACATTACTATATTTATTTGACAGAGGGGGATTTGGTAAGAATCTTTTTTCCAACAAAGCAAGTTAATGGAATGCCACTGAAAAGTGTTCTGATTTAACTACATAATGGTACATTTGGGAGTCCTTAGAAATGGACTCCTTTGTTTATATTAGGCATAAAGACATTTTAAATCCAAGACCTGCATTGGGGATTCACACATATTTTGTCTTACTGAGGCTAATAAAAGCATTTTGCTTCATTCTTTCATTTTAATTGGGTGTTTTTTTTCCTTTATTAAGGTTCTCTTGCTCTAGGGATTTCATTACTTTATAATATTGGCTCCAATTGACATTTTATTTGGTGTTTCAGAGACAATAAGAAAAAGTAGGGAGTTCATTTGTAATTTGGAAAAATAATGAGCAGGCTATCATCATCTACCAGTAAAGAAGAGCATGCCCCCAGGCACAGGCATACATAATTAGCTGCCAGACCCATTACTCTTCTCCACATTGATCACAGTCCCTTTTCAGAGTTCCCAGGTGATCAATACAGTATGTTAAGAAACAGTTCACAGAATGTCCATTTAAGAGTGATAGATGCATTTAGTACCAGGGTTTTCACTATAAAAAAAGATTAAGATAATTCCCAAACTTGTGAAATGGCCTCCCAGAGTAGATTTTTAGACTCTCTTTACTTGATTTTAAGCAATTAGAATCTTATTAGGAGACAGTTTCTTGTTAAAGTCACTCTAATCAAGAGTAAAATTCCCTGAGGATTATTTTTCCCCTTGAGAACAGCTATTAAATCAACAACACCTGTATGCTAAATAAATATGTATGTTACAAATATTAAGAAAATGTATTTAAAAAGCATAGCAACATCTTAATAGAAAATGAAATGCTTATTAAAACAATCTGACTTCCAAGAATAATAAATCCTATAACTTTGTAGTTGGTACTTCAAAATATCCCCATAGGAGACTAATAGATCTGAAGAATTTGCAATATAAAAATGTAGGAAAATAGCAGGGGCTGTTGTTACAAGAAGGTAATAGAACTAGAGAATCAAAACACCCACTGGGCATAACAGTTTATCAATAATGGACTAGAAATCAAGCAAAGTGTGTGTGTGTGTGTGACAGAGAGAGAAAGAGAGAGAGTAAATAAACAATACCAGCCAGAGACATAATCCAGATGACATTTCAAATGTCCAATTAAATAGAACAAAAGGAAAAGAAACTCAACATCATACATGCTGACCATAGAAATGCAAATTAAAATCACAATGACATACCTTTACATAACCACAAGAATAGCCATAAACAAAAAGACAAGAATGAGTTGAGGAAGAAATAGAGAAACTGGAACTCTTCTACATTTATGATTGGAATGTAAAATGGTAGCCAATTTGGAAAATGGTTTCACAGTATTTTAAAAAGTTAAACAAATAGTAGGAAGGGAGAAATGAAGGGAGGGAAATAGGTGGGAGAGATGAACCATGAGAGACTATGGACTCTGAGAAACAAACTGAGGGTTCTAGAGGGGAAGGGGGGTGGGGAGATGGATTAGCCTGGTGATGGGTATTAAAGAGGGCATGTTCTGCATGGAGCACTGGGTGTTATATGCAAACAATGAATCATGGAACACTACATCAAAAACTAATGATGTAATGTATGGTGATTAACATAACATAATAAAATAAAAAAAAAACAAAACTAATGATGTAATGTATGGTGATTAACATAACATAATTTAAAAAAAAGTTAAACAAAAATTTACCTTGTGACCTAATAATTCCACTTCTGGGTATCTATCCAGGAAAATATAAATATATGCCCACAAAAGACAAATGTGAATATTCATATCAGAATTATTTATAACATCCCCAAAGTGACAACAATGCAAAAATTCATCAACTGGTTAACGGATAATCAACTGTAACACACCCATACAATGGAACGCCATTCAGCAATATAAAAGGAATGAGGTACTAGTGTATGCTACAGCATGGATGAATTAAAAAATGTTATGTTGAGTAAAAGAAACCAAAGGCAAAAGACTATATATATTATGAGTCATTTTATCTGAAATATCCAGAAAAGACAAATCTGTAAAGACAGAAAGCAAATTAATGGATGCCTGGAGCCGGGGTCGAAGGAGGAATTGATTGTTAACAGGCAAGAGTTATCTATGCAGTAATAGAAATGTACTAAAATAGGTTTCTGGTGATGTTTGCAGAACTCTTGTATATTTAATAAAAATCATTGAGTTGCACACTCAATGTAAAATAGGTGAATTTTGTGGTACACAAATTACATCTCAAAAATGCTGTTGGAAATAAATATAAGAACATTTTCAGCATATCCAAATAAGAAATGAGAAAGAACAGACAGTAAGACTAAAGGCAAAAACTAACAAACCCCCCAGAAACCAAACCACGTGGCACAGATCATGTACTCTCCTCTTTTCCAACTTAAATATGCTCACCTGGAGTTTGTTTTCCTGGTAATTAGAAAAATCCCACCAAGCTCTCTAGCTGAGCAGTGAATGCTGTCGATGGGGCTGCAAAGATAGAAGGTTGTGTTTGTGAAAGGACCTCTACACTGAAGGTTAGTAAATATATTGATGAACTTTTTGAATCCTCATAGAAATGGTAAGATAGGTATCTCAATATCAACGGGAGGAGATTGCAAATCAAAAAGACCCCTTCTTGAGAGGAGGCGTGGAGATACTTAAAGTTGGTGTTATTGTTGTCGTATGGAGTCTGATTCTATTTTTTGATAATGAACCACTGACATCTCTTAAACCTCAACCTTGCTTCTTTCCCCTTGTGCCCCACATCTCTGCCAGCAGATTAGAAAGCCTGTGCTCCCTCCTTTGGTGAAAGTGATTCAAACTACACAAGCTCCTTCCCTCTCAGTGGGAACTCTCCCCCCTGCCCTTTCCCTCCGGCCACAACAAAAACCCAAGCCAGTCTCTTCTTGGTGCTCTCTCAAGCTATTTCACACCTGCTTAATTACATAAGTAATCAAGCTTTTCATACCTTCTGGGTACTCAGCAAGTATGTGGTGTCATCAGCCTTGATATCTGAGCCTAACTTTGGGTGGGAGGACAACTGCCTCTGAAGGTGACCATGAAAATTGTCTTTTGTCCTATAGGACTTGATGAAAATGTGAAAAATGGGGAAAAAGAGAAAAGTTCTTTATTCTTTAACTTGGACTTTGATATTGTGTGTGGTAATTATAACTATTTTCTTACTCACTATTTCTCCAAATTTTTTGTTGTTGTTCCGGTTGGCAATACACCTAATTAAAAACAACAACAACAACAACAACAAACCCACACTTCCATAGATTCATGGGTCCCCTTGTAATTAAAAGAGTTCTTTTGACCAAGTTGTGACCAATGAGATGTAAGTAAAAATACAAAGGATAAGATTTCTGGGAAAACTGCTCTTTTCCTAACCAAGGAAAAGGACATCTTTAAGCTGACATGCGTCATTTGTCCTGTACCTACCTTCTTCTTCCTGCCTAGAAGGAGGATATGATGCCCAAAGTTATCATGTAAGGATAAGAATGAAAGCATCATGCAAAGTCTGGTGAAGAAGAAAATGAGGTCATTGAGTTACTGCTAATCCAGTCCTGGCATGCCTTCCTCATGATGGATTAATGAGAAAGAGAAAAAAACAACAACAACCAAAAAATCCCGAGATGGGGGAAATGGAGAGATGTTGGTCAAAGGGTCAAAGTTTCAGCTATAAAACATGTTAAGTTCTGAGACCTAATATACAGCATGGTGACTATAATTAATAATACTATATTGTACACTTGACATTTGATAAGCTCTTAAGTGTTCTTACCACATACACATACACAAAGGTAACTATGTGAGGTGATGGACATGTTAATTTGTTAATTAGCTTAATTGTGTTAATCATTTCACAGTGTACATGTATATCAAAACATCAGATTGTATGCCTTGAATATATACAATTTTTAATTATCAATCATACCTCAATAAAGCTGGAAAAAAATCCCCCAAATCAATTCCATTAAACAAATGATAGGCTTTCTTTTTGTAATACAGTCAGAAGTCATTTCTAAAAATAATGTATTATGCCAAATCATCTGACTTTCACTTGAGTATGAACTCCAACTTACGTTTTATGGGCATTCTCTTTGTAACACTATTATTTGCACACAGTTTATGAGAAATGATAATATGATACAGTTTTTTGTGTTGTCATCCTCAAAATACATAGTTATATGGGATTAGCAGGAGGAAAGTCAATTAGACAATTTGAGGGATCCAGACTGAATGGAGAGAGAATTTACAACTTCATGTCATTTTTATGTAGAAAATAACATTGGCCATCCTTTCCTCAAGGAGGGATATTTCTCTTTCCAAAGTGGTCTTTCACTGTCTTTGAATTAAAAGCTTTTGTGATAAAGAATCTTCATATTAAGGGATGCCTAGGTGGCTCAGTCAGTTAATCATCTGCCTTCAGCTTGGATCATGATCCCAGGGTCCTGGGATTGAGCCCTGCATGGGGCTCCCTCCTCCCCTCCTTGTGCTCTTTCTCTCTCTCTCTCTCTGTCTTTCAAATAAATAAATCTTAAAAAAAAAGAATCTTTATATTAAGACAGTCTTTTGGGAGAAGGCTTTTCAAATTATTATGTAATTATAAAAATATAGAAAAAATAATGAAGTTAAAATTCCCTACCTATTATAAGAAGTAAAATAAAAAGAAGTCTGGTATGTGGTACTATATTATGATAACCCTATGAACAGAGTTCAGATTTTTTCCGAATGCCATAGGATAAAAATGCTGTTTTAGTTTGGACTTCCTTCTTATATATCATCTGATTTAAAAGCCCATTTTACTGAAATTGCAGTACACTTGTGGGTTAAGAAGCATCATATATAGTGGACTTATAGCCTTACCATCCAAAATGTGTCATGATTGGAAATTGGAATGGACATCTGAAATATCTCTTACCAAATATTTTTTAAAGATTTTATTTATTTATTTGACAGGGAGAGAGAGATAGCGAGAGAGACCACAAGCTGGGGGAACAGCAGGCAGAGGGAAGGGGAGAAGCAGGCTCCCTGCTGAGCAAGGAGCCTGATGCAGGGCTCAATCCCAGGACTCTGGGATCATGTCCTGAGCCAAAGGCAGGTGCTTAACCAACTGAACCACGCAGGTGCCCCTCCTCTTACCAAATTTGATGATGATAAGTGACTAAGTGGTTGGCACTATAAAATCAGTGTGATTAACAATGTATATATTGCATAGATTATTGAGATGTTGTGAAGAAGATAAGAAAGATGGGGTGGGGGTAACACTGGGACTTGCATAAACTTCTCTCCTGTCTGATCCAATAGTACCTGGACCTGGACTGCCGTTATGGGTTTCAGAAGAAGGATCCATTGAGAAGAGTTATACCAGGTCAGTAGTGCAAAATATAATTGCCTGAATTCCTAAAAAGAAAATATGGGAAAGGGGCACCTGGGTGGCTCAGTCGTTAAGCGTCTGCCTTCGGCTCTGGTCATGGTCCCAGGGTCCTGGGATCGAGCCCCGCATGGGGCTCCCTGCTCAGCGGAAAGCCTGTTTCTCCCTCTCCCACTCCCCCTGCTTGTGTTCCCTCTCTCTCGCTGTGTCTCTCTCTGTCAAATAAATAAATAAAATCTTAAAAAAAAAAAAAAAAAAAGAAAATATGGGATGAGTTGTTCCTTCTCCTCTCCTGCCTAACATAGAATTCAGTGTTTCAGACTCTAGAAAACTACTGGGCCACACGATGAGAGCAATCTGTAAGACTGTATTTAGCTAATCCTACTCCACACAACAGGAATGAGATAAAGAGAAAAGCATTGTCCAGACTCAAGCAGCTACTGCTTTATTGGTAACTACTCTTGTTGAACTAGATGGTTATACTCCCAGGAAGGAGAGGGGATCTGGGCGTGGTGGAGCAAGTATGGATAGCACTCAACAATAAATGAAAATAAGAGAAAAAGGGTAAAACTAGTATTTCTTTGATGGCTTGTTATACTTTGAGAGCATGGAAAATAACACTGTCTCTTAGCTACATTCTCAGATGCCCAGAAGGATAAAAATACTTGCTCTCTAAAAAAATCACCACTACCGAAAATTGAGGAGATAAATTAGAATCCAAAAAACCTTAAGAATATGTCAGCTGACATGACCTACATGAGGCAGATTGAATAATTGGAAATGCATTTTCAATAAACATTTGGAATTATTTTAATATGGCAATACTCTTTGTCTCTAATTTTACAGGTCATATCTATTGTCAAGGAAAACCCCTGGGAGGCAGAGGAAACAGTTTCTATCACTAGAATAATCAAATAGGATTTATTTAATATTAGAGCTACTGATTACTGTCTATCTATTAGCATGGGTGATAACTATTTGAGAAAAATGTCTGATTATGATGAGTGAAGATTCTTATACATATGTTCTGACTGCCTGCCTCAAAATAATGTGCTTTGATACCTATAGACCTTGGTTTTGTAGATAGAAAACAAAGGCCAAGGTGCAAAATGTTTGGCAAATCAAGTGTAATATGTGCCTAAGACTGACATGGCAGGCTTTCATATCATAATTAAAACCACTGACATTTACTGAGGGCAGGATGGAAAGTGCTTTGGAACATTCAAACTAAAGTACATTTAGGATTCATTTACACTCACATGACTTTCTGTTAGGATACTCAGTGTATGTTTGATGCAAAATACATATACAAATTAAACACAGAAAATTAGTACACAGTAGAACCAACATATATGGCCCATAAACCAACATTGGTCAAAACACTTTAAACACTTACATGAAGGAAGTATTCTGGAATGCCCACCAAAGACCTGGAATTTGAAACTTACTGAAGCTTAGTTCTTGAAATACAGTTCCCTCTATATTAATATTTGGTGTATGGGTAAATTAGGTCAATTTTTTCTGGGAAGGAATAGATATCCTTACTGTAAATTAACATATGTATATTATAATAAAATTAATTTGTTTAAAAAAACCAAAATAATGATGATAATGATGAAAAATAAGCCAATTTCTGTATGACTCAGCAATGTTACTTCTAGGTATATACACAAAAGAACTGAAAGCCTATGTGCACATAAAAACTTATACATGAAAAAAGAAAAAAAAATATTAAAGGAGAATCCTAAAGAAGCATGAGGAGGTAAGGTATAAAGTATACACAGATGGAGGACTAACCCTAGAGCAGAAGGATGATACTTTTTTAATGGAATGAAAAGGAAGTGTGTAAGTAAGCTGTAGTTAATACAAAGCTGTTTTAGGAGTATAGATGCATGATGTGGAATTCTCTAATGGAACCTGTCAAAAAATAATGTCTTATTCCAGTTCCCATAATATTGTGATAGTTACAAAAGGGGAGGAAATTTATAGAAATTAAGAGCTGCCTAAATTGTTAAGTTTAGGAGAGAAATATAAACAACCATATGTAACTAATTTGATATTGATTAGCCTATTAATTTCTTTAAGTAAAATCACATGTACACATATACATATTTAAATAAATATATTAAAATTAGTTAATGAGAACTAAATTATATGGGGAAAACTGATTTAAAATTATACCTCATGCATTCTTAAAATTAAAAGTTCCTAAATATATCATATATTACTTCCCAACTTATTTGTTTAAGTCATTCTTTCTGGTATAATTTCCCTTTTTAAAATAATTATTACTTTTGAATGTAAACATTTTTTGAAGTACAGCATGCAGAAAAATGGATGAATTCAGGTCAGTGAGTTTTCAAATTAAATAAAATCCATGTCAGTGGTACCTGTTTTAAGAAACAGAACATTACCATTATCCCAGAAGTACCCTCTGTGGCTCCCTCCAGTCATTACCTTACCCCCAGAGGTAAACACTCTCCTAACATCTAATATCACAGATTAGGTTTCCTTGTGGTAAAGTTTGTATACATTGGAATTATATAATATATTCTGTTTTGTTCTCCATGTCTTTAACTCAACATTGTGTTTATGAGATCCATCCACCTAATTGTATATTTTATATTTTTTATATAGCTGTAGAGTATTTCATTTGGTTACTATATCACAATTTATTTATCCTTTCTATTATTGGTGGATATTTATGTTGTTCCAGTGTGAGATTATTATGAATAGTGAGGCTATGAACATTTTTTTTTAAAGATTTTATTTATTTATTTGAGAGAGAGAGAATGAGAGACAGAGAGCATGAGAGGGAAGAGGGCAGAGGGAGAAGTAGACCCCCTGCTGAGCAGGGAGCCGGATGCGGGACTCGATCCAGGGACTCCAGGATCATGACCTGAGCTGAAGGCAGTCGCTTAACCAACTGAGCCACCCAGGCGCCCGAGGCTATGAACATTCTTGTACATGTCTTTTCATGAACATATGAACACATTTCTGTTGGGTATAGGCTTAAGAATAAAATTGCTGGGTCATGAGTTATGCATATGTTAGACTTTAGTTGATACTGCCAAATGGTTTTCTTTCCTTTTTTTTTTAATTTGAGGTAAAATTGGTATATAATATCATATTACTTTCAAGTGTGCGACATAATAATTCAATATTTGTATACATTACAAAGTGACCATCAAATCTAGTTACCATTACCATGCAATTGACCCTCTTCACACTTTTCACCCACTCACCAACTCCCTTTTCTTCTGATGACCACCAGTGTGTTCTCTATGAGTTTTGTTTTATTTGTTCATTTGTTTTGTTTTTGATTCCACATATAAGTGAAATCATGTATCTGTCTTCCTCTGTCTGACTCATTTCACTTAGCATAATACTTTCAAGGTCCATCCATGTTATGGCAAATGGCAATATTTCCTTTATTATGGCTGAGTAGTATTTCAGTGTGTGTGTGCATGTGCATGTATTACATTTTTATCCATTCATCCACCGGTGGACACTTATGTTGTTTTCATATCTTGGCTATTGTAAATAATGCTGCAATGAACATAGGGTTGCATGTATGTCTTCAAATTAGTGTTTTCATTTTCTTCATATAAATTTTCAGAGGTGAAAAAACTAGGTCATATGGTAGATCTATTTTTATTTTTTTGAGGAAGCTCTATACTGTTTTCCATAGTGGCTGCACTGGTTTACATTCCAACAGTGTACTGTGTATCTTTTTCTCCATATCCTCTCCAACACTTGTTATTTCTTCTCTTTTTTGATATCAGCCCTTCTAACAGGTATGAGGTGATATGTCATTGTGGTTTTGATTTGAATTTCCTTGAGAACTAGTGATGTTGAACATATTTTCATATGTCTGTCTGTTGGCCATCTGTATGTCTTCTTTGGAAAAATGTCTATTGAGATCCTCTGACCATTTTTAAATTGGTTTATTTGGTGTTTTTGTTGTTTGTTTGTTTGTTTTGCTATTGAGTTGTTTGAGTTCTTTATATATTTTGGATATTGACCCCTTATCAGGTATATGATTTGCAAATATTTTTTCCAGTGGGTTGCCTTTTGATTTTGTTGATACTTTTCTTTGCTGTGCAGAGCTTTTTAGTTTGATGTAGCCCCACTTGTTTTTCTTTTGTTGCCTTTGCTTTTGGAATCAGGTCCAAAAATTCAATGCCAAGACTGATATCAAGGAACTTACTGCCTGTGCTTTCTTCTAGGAGTTCTATGGTTTTAGGTCTTACTTTCAAGTCTTTAATATATTTTGAGTTAGTACATAGGAAGTCAACAAATAATGTAAAATGTACCACTATGTTTTAAAGTGATTAATTGGGAAACTCACTTTCATTTTGTCTTTTTCCTATTTTGTGCAATATGTGTGAATATTGTGGAGAATTTCTGACATGTATTATTTTAAAATGTTTTCACAATGTAATATGTGAAAGTGGCCCAGTTACCACAATGTAAATTTATTTGCTTAGAATATATTTTAAGGTATAATCAGATCCCCATGATAGCTCTTCAGTATAATAAGACTAATTATGATCAATTACAAGAGAAACTAAGTGTTAGATATAAAATGGAGAAATAACCTTATAAGATGATTAAGCCAAAAAATTATATAAATCTATAATCAGGCTTCAATCAGTAAATCATATGAAAGATGAAAGAAAAAGCATCAGTTTTCAAATGTGGCTGAGCAGGTGTTTTATTATAGATTGCTTTTAATGTAGTAATATAAAAGCTTATGGGAGATTTAGCAGATGTGGCTAAAAAGTTCAAACTCTAGAAATTATTAAATCTTGTCATGGGAAAAGTAACAGATTTTAAAATCCAAGGTTTTATGCATAATTCAGCAACTGGTGGTTAACTGAAAAATTTTAAATAGCTTTATTGTGGTATAATTGATAAACAAACAACTACAAATGTTTAGCGTATACAATCTGCTGAATTTGAACATACTCGAACACCTGTGATACCTTCACTACAATCAAGGTAATAGACATATCCAACACCTCCCCAAATTTTCTTCAGTCCCTTTGCTTTTGTTCTGTTACTTGTGTGTTTGTGTGTGGTAAGAACGTGTAACGTGAGCTTTACCCTCTTAACAAATTTTGAAGTGCACAATACTGTATTGTTAATTATAAGCACCATGTTGGACAGCAGATCCCTAGAACTTATTCTCTAGAATTTATTCATCTAGCATAGCTGAAATTTTACCTATTGAGTAACAGCTCTCTATTTTCCCCCAATCCCCGGCCCCTGTCAATCACTACAGTATTCTCTGCTTCTATGAGTTTGACTATTTTAGATACCTCCTGTAAGTGGAATCATGCAATGTTTGCCCCTATGTAAATGGCTTATTTCACTTAGCATAAGGCCTTCCAATTCATACAAGTTGTTGCATACAACTTGCCATACAAGTGGCAGAATTTCCCCCCTTTTTAAGGCAAAACAATATTCTATTGTATGTATGTACTTCATTTTCCTTAGCCATTCGTCTGTCAGTGGACAAAGGGTTGTTTATTTGTCTTGGCTATTCTGAATAAGGCTTCAGTGAACATAGGAGTGTCAAGTCTCAGCATTCTGCAATACTCTCTTAGGTGGTTAACTGAACTTAACTATAAATATATTTGAAAGTCAACTCATATACTCATTCAAGTTGAGAATGTTAAGTTATTTAAAAATTAACATTTTAAAAAGTACAGTATATGGATTTTTGGTACATCTGAATTAATTTCATCTTAAAAGCAATGTATGCATTTTTGGTACATCTGAATAAATTTCATCTTAAAAAATCAATATTTTGCAACATTTTTTATTTTACATTTTACCATATTTCTTTTTTTTAATTTTATTTTTTTATTTTTAAAGATTTTATTTATTTATTTGACAGAGAGAGAGATAGCGAGAGCAGGAACACAAGCAGGGGGAGTGGGAGAGCGAGAAGCAGGCTTCCTGCCGAGCAGGGAGCCCGATGTGGGACTCGATCCCAGGACCCTGTGATCATGACCTGAGCCGAAGGCAGACGCTTAACGACTGAGCCACCCAGGCGCCATACCATATTTCTTGATTATGCCTGTCACTGAAAGTAAAGAGCAATATAAAATCAAACATGGATAATTCTATTTTAGCTATATACAATTTTTATTTATAATTAATCTAAACCTAAGTGACCACACTGTGTTTGAGGATATTCAAATCACAGTGAAAATAGAAGATAATTCAGAGAATTACTCTGTTCTGTTAAATTATAACTTAGAACAAAACAAAAGAAAAAACCCTAGATTTTGCCATAAATCACTATACTTTTGTAGCATTTCCTCTCCAAACTTAAGGATTAAATTCTTTTAAAAACTCCCTGGTATAACTTTTGCATTTGTTTATGTGTATTTTAGGAATTCATCATAGTTCGTTCAAGATTAATCTTATACAGTATGTATTTATTCATTTAGACTCAATTTTAAGGTTTGAGATGAACTATTTCCTCTTAACATGTTACAGATTTTTTTTTATAGATTTTATTTATTTATTGGGGAGAGAGAGAGCACAAATTGGGGGGCGTGGAGAGGGAGAAACAGACTTCCCACTAAGCAGGGAGCCAGTGACGGGGTGGGGGCACTGGACCCTGGAATCATGAATTGAACTCAAAGCAGATGCTTAACCAATTGAGCCACCCAGGCACCCCAACATGTCACAGAATTTTTATGGTGGGTAGAGGATCTTAGATATCCTCCACTATCCTGTTAGATTCTGACACCTTCCCCATCTCTGATATAGCCTTCATGGATATATCAATATTTAAAAATCCAGTGCTTTACATGATTGATATTATATTGTTTTCTGATCAACTCCTTTGAATATAAAAGCATTTCAGGGCATCAGATGTGGTCAGCAGTTATTTTGCACAATAAATTACAACTTCTTTCCTTATTCCATCCTTCTAGTGCACACCTCTGAAACTCCAAATAGGAAGCACTAGGACATCTTAACTATTCACTGTTTTGCTTTACTTTTGGTCAATTTCTTATATGTGATCCTATAACTGTTTAGAGACATCTACATGGTCTATAGGAGAGTGTGATTATTAGATCAAAATGCTAAGAAAAATGTCAGATTAATGTTCAGCTTTATGATTGAAAACAACCTCTTGAGGCTCACATCAAAAAGAAAGCTTGCTATTTAAGATTTGTTTTGTCTTTTCTTGTTTTGAAAAAGAAATTACTTCAGGATAAAAAAGAAAGTAAAGATAACTTAGAGGTATCCTTACAGTTAAGGGAAGGGGGAGGATCATATAAAGTATTTATAAAGCAATAAGTGAGGGCATCAGACCTGGGAAGAACAAAGATAGATCAAAGCTAGATATCCAAGACAGATCAAGGGAGAGCTGTCTTCTGATGTTACCAGCAACAGAGACAGTTGTGGAAGTGGACGCCAATGCCTAAAGACCACCTATGAACTATTGTGCTGTGCTGTGTAATCATAGCAGATGTTCTCTGATTAGTGTGAGGACTGACTTTTGACAATGGCCTATGTGGGATCTATGGAATATCTTGTAGAAGTCACTTCTGATGCATAGACATATGCATACCTTCTGATGAAAATATTTAATTGTTATATATACAAATGCATACACACATACAGAAATATTCCTTATTATTTTTATTTTCTTTGGTTGAATGGTACAGTTTGAGCGAAAGGCTTTACTACACCCAGTACTTTACTTTTTTTTGCAAGGACTATACTAACTGGACATTGTTCTTGCATATTAAATGAACCTTTGATAGTTCCAAAATAAGAAAACAAAACTAATTTAACCATCTCTTCATGTTCTCCCTTCTTGTATATTTGTATTCTTTTAAAATGTTATCTATTTAGTCTTATAATGTTTACCATACTATTTCTTTGATATTTTAAACTGTATTTTTTAGTTTCAATCATTCAGCAATAAAATTTATTTTGTCCAAAATTACTCAGGAATTTCCAACCATCAGAAATCTTTAAAAGATAGATAAACTTTCACAGAATTGAACTATAAAACTTTCCAAAACTACCCGACTTGCAGCAAGTACTGCTTTGTTTTCTGATTTGCCTTATCCAGGAATATTCAAATTTTTATTTACAATGAAATGAACTTCAGTGATGAGATTCATGATACACACTGCCACACTGGTTATGCACTATATCTATACACACTCTTAACAATAAAGTTGTGATTATTTTTGGATTGGGTGAAATGGGGTTTGTAGATATGTCATATACAAACCAATGGGGTGTAAGTGAGAAGGAAAATTCCTTGATGGTGGAAACTACCTTTAGAAATGCATGCATTGGGGCACCAGGGTGGCTCAGTTGATTAAGTGACCTACTCTTGATTTTGGCTCACATCATGATCTCAGAGTCCTGGGATTGAGCCCCCTTGTTGGGCTCCGTACTGGGTGGGAAGGGGAGGGGGTAGTCTGCTTCAGGATTCTCTCTCCCTCTGTGTCCCCTCCACCACCCGCCCTGAGCTCTCTCTCTTTCTTTCTTGAATAAATAAATCTTAAAAAAAAAAAAAAAAAGAAATGCATGCATTTCTTTTATTTTCCCTGAATTAATTTTATGTTGGATTTTTTTAAATACTCATTAATTTGAAGTGAATTATAAAACTCAAATATCATAAATTACTTAATTTTCTTGTTCATATGCAAATGAGTTAAAATATGCTGACTATGCATGCATTGGAATTATTCTTAGTCATGCCTCAAGAAAACCGTTTGTCTCAATATTTCTGAGGAAAATGGCAATAATTTTAATTGCCATATATTGTAATTTATGTCATGACATCGTAAATCAAAGTTAACAATTTCTGCCACATGTTTTCTGTTATTTCAAAGAGAACTGAGAAATGTCTAGGATATATAAACCATTAATTATAGTTTATGGTTTAATTTTATTCTTACATATATATTTTAGAAGTTCATATATACATAAATTTAATTTTGACAAAACTTATAATCTGATTTTCCCTGTTCTAATGTGCATATTATATTTTAATTTATTTTCAATTAAAATTACATCTTTTTTATTGAATTCTTATAACTCTTACAGACAGAATATAGCTTATGAATTGTGAATTGCCACTGATTTACTTGGTAAATAAACTTGCTTTTGAGTATAAATATTTTATATTGTCTATTTTATCTTACTGGAAATAGCTTTAATAAATAATTATATTTAAGTATTATTACTATAAGCTCTCACTTCCCTAAATTTCTATTTTTGTCCAAAAATTCTGTCTTTATTAAATAGCTAGCCTTTCAACTGGGACTGTTAATACTGAAATCAAACCATTTACATAAAAGCAATTACATAATCTTTTACCATAATATCAGATATAAAAATATTTGTTAGGGGTGCCTGGGTGGCTCAGTCAGTTAAGCATGTGCCTTTGGCTCAGGTCATGATCTCAGGGTCCTGGGATGGAGCCCTGCCCCATGTCTGGCTCCCTGTTCCGTGGGGAGTCTGCTTTTCCCTTTCTCTCTGCCCCTCCTCGCCCCCCTTATGCTCTCTCTCTCTCTCAAATAAATAAATAAAATCTTTAAAAAAATATTTGCTCTATGACCAAGAATAATGTATTTTTAGATTTTTACTTATTTTGATGGAATGCAATATATTACCAGTGTAATCCTCTATTTCACATTATGGAACTTTTTTTTTTTTTTTCCAGAATTGATAAATTATCTTCATGATTACCTGCTAACTTCACTTTTAGCTCTCTGATAACATCGTGATTACCGCTGTATTCTAATACGTAATAAGTGAGTGAAATGGAAAACCCATTGGACTTCGTATCAAAACATCCTATAGAATAATGTCAAATTGGATATCTGGTAAAAGAGTTATAGTTAAGAGAAATCATCTTGATGCCCATTTTCATCATCCATAGCATTAATTTTAAAACAAAAGTGTAACAATGTCATAGATTGAAAGAGTTCTAAGTAATAACTTGTATTTTAAAATAACTCTACACATACATTGAAAAAAGTTATAAGAATTTGCATGGTTTTAATGTAGGCAACAATGTTCAAAGATGCTATAAAAATAACAGAGGACAGAGGTGTATTTCTCATTCAAAAGTCATTCATCAGGCATATACAATATGCTACTGTTATAAACACTGTGGAATTAATAATGAATTATGGTCTCTGCCTTGAATCAGTCTACAGGGACGAGAAAGCAGAGCTTCAATTCAGCATGACAAGTGTTTTGATAGAGATTGCTTTAGATATCAGCAAGGGAAAATCCATTGGTGGGTTATCAAAAACTTCCAGGGGAATATAACTGACCAACAGATTTTATAAACTTCAAAATTAAAAATGTATTTTAATCTAAAATTTTTGTTGTCCTCAAGAGCAGAGTCTTTTAAGATAGTCTAGTTAGATGTATACTTCTGGAAAAAGCAGATTGATGTTGGCCTTAACTCATCTTTTTATTTTTTAATGTTAAAATAGCATATTTTTGTGTTACAATCCACACCCATCAGTGTTTAACATGCTTACTATATTCTGATTAGGATATTGAATAAATCAGAATCTGACATTTTGTCCCTTAACTTTTTTTTTTTTTAAGATTTTATTTATTTATTTGAGAGAGAGAGAATGAGAGACAGCATGAGAGGGAGGAGGGTCAGAGGGAGAAGCAGACTCCCTGCCGAGCAGGGAGCCCGATGCGGGACTCGATCCAGGGACTCCAGGATCATGACCTGAGCCAAAGGCAGTCGCTTAACCAACTGAGCCACCCAGGCGCCCATGTCCCTTAACTTTCAAAAAGGATAATTTAGATTATATTTCATTAGTATTAAACAAAACAAAAGTATTTCTTATACTTTACAAATGAAGCCAATTTAGTTTTTAAGGAAAAAAATGGTCACTTCTTTTTATGAAATCAGTATTTCAGCATTTATCAAAATCTTTCTGTTGACAATTATATTCTTGAGAACAAGTCTGTCTACCTTTTCTTATGATATGAGAAATTCAAATTTTGGAGAGAATTTTCCTATAGTCTAGATCTGTATTTCTCCAGATAAATACTCAATTCTTTTAATGTTCCCTCAAAAAAAAAGGGTTCAAATCCCTGAGTGCCCTTAGTCAGTTCTCTTGTAAGGTCCTTGAATTCAAGGAAACTGTTTTTTGATGAGCTGAATTTGCATAACTCTTGAGATGATATCTCAATATCTTAGAGAATTTTGAAAATCTACTTGGAATATGTTATCTATGTGGTCATCTATATACCATTAATTATAGGTAATTTGACTATGAATTAATCCACTATTTCCATGCAAATAACCATATAAGGCTATTGTCCTATAAATGTTTAATACATAATGGGTACACAATAAATAATTATAAAATAAATTAATAAATTATTAAATATATCATTTTTAAAGCTAATCTTTTTTTCATGTTCATCTCCTTTGAGATTTTACTGTTATATTTAAGAATAAATGTTCAAGTATTTACATGCATTGCTTTTAAATTAAATCTTATAAATTTATCCCATTACACAAACTAAATTTGATGCTAATTTCATCATCAATTCTCATCATTAACACCTTTTAAAAGCATTCAACTATGTTCTTATTCAGGTAATTAATTAAAAATTCTGAATAGGTTAAGGCAGAGAAGAAATGCTTTGCACATAACTAATACTCTTTCTAGAAGATGGCATTCATTCTTTAATCAACTTCCGCTAGTGGGGGCTGTGTGATATGTTACTAATTTGCCTAATGGAATTGGCATCAAACTCATAATTCTTCACTTTAGCTATAAGTGTGAAAGACTTAACATTACATTTTCTGTGGATTTTCCAGTGATATAATATTGTGATATTTAAAGTTTAACTTTGAATAAACTAGAAATACTGGAAAATGTTTAGTGTTGACGTATCTCAAATAGTATGAAATTTGTGTTTACTTTAACATTTTGCTTAACCTATGTCTATTTTCTTCCACATAAAAACTGAGTTTTTCTTTTTTTTAATTTTATTTTTAATTGTGCTTTTATTGTTTCCATTTTATTTTATTTATTTTTTATTTTTTTTAATTCTTATGTTAATCCCCATACATTACATCATTAGTTCTAGATGAAGTGTTCCATGATTCACTGTTTGTGCACAACACCCAGTGCTCCATGCAGAATGTGCCCTCCTCAATACCCATCACCAGGCTAACCCATCCTCCCACCCCCCTCCCCTCTAGAACCCTCAGTTTGTTTTTCAGAGTCCATCGTCTCTCATGGTTCGTCTACCCCTCCGATTTCCCCCGCTTCATTCTTCCCTTCCCGCTACCTTCTTCTTCTTCTTTTTTTTTTCTTAACATATATTGCATTATTTGTTTCAGAGGTACAGATCTGAGATTCAACAGTCTTGCACAATTCACAGCGCTTACCAGAGCACACACCCTCCCCAGTGTCTATCACCCAGTCACCCCATCCCTCCCACCCCACCCCCCACTCCAGCAACCCTCAGTTTGTTTCCTACAATTAAGAATTCCTCATATCAGTGAGATCATATGATACATGTCTTTCTCTGTTTGACTTATTTCACTCAACATAATACCCTCCAGTTCCATCCACGTCGTTGCAAATGGCAAGATCTCATTCCTTTTGATGGCTGCATAATATTCCATTGTATATATATACCACTTCTTCTTTATCCATTCATCTGTCGATGGACATCTTGGCTCTTTCCACAGTTTGGCTATTGTGGACATTGCTGCTATAAACATCGGGGTGCACGTACCCCTTCGGATCCCTACTTTTGTATCTTTGGGGTAAATACCCAGTAGTGCAATTGCTGGATCATATGGTAGCTCTATTTTCAACTTTTTGAGGAACCTCCATACAGTTTTCCAGAGTGGCTGCACCAGCTTGCATTCCCACCAACAGTGTAGGAGGGTTCCCCTTTCTCCGCATCCCCGCCAACATCTGTCGTTTCCTGACTTGTTAATTTTAGCCATTCTGACTGGTGTGA
>NW_023270825.1:55549372-55575226 GCF_011800145.1 Mirounga leonina | reverse complement strand
AGATCCTTTGTCTCTTTGGTTAGATTTATTCCTAGGTATCTTATGGTTTTGGGTGCAATTGTAAATGGGATCGACTCCTTAATTTCTCTTTCTTCTGTCTTGTTGTTGGTGTTTAGGAATGCCACTGACTTCTGTGCATTGATTTTATATCCTGCCACTTTACTGAATTCCTGTATGAGTTCTAGCAGTTTTGGGGTGGAGTCTTTGGGGTTTTCCACATAAAGTATCATATCATCTGCAAAGAGTGAGAGTTTGACTTCTTCTTTGACGATTTGGATGCCTTTGATTTCTTTTTGTTGTCTGATTGCTGTGGCTAGGACTTCCAATACTATGTTGAATAGCAGTGGTGATAGTGGACATCCCTGCCGCGTTCCTGACCTTAAGGGGAAAGCTAAAACTGAGTTTTTCTTGTCATCATTATTGACTTCTAGTGAATAATTAACCCATAGGTAACCATTAATAATTTTTCAGTATATAAAATATTGCTTCTCTCAAGTAACTTAATAACACTTAATCTTCGATGAAACTTTTCTGAAAATAATGTCTTGCGTCAAAGAATCAAAAATGTGGAAAAAACATTGAATAGGTTATTTCTCGGGAGTGGGATTACTGAAAAAGTTGATTTATGTTTTCTAATTTGAATCATTTTTAATTTTTAACAGCAAGCACATTCTATTGCATTAAAATTATCTGTAAATTTATATACTTTAATAAGTTTGATTCAAATGGAATTCTAAGATGTCCAGTGCCATGTTATTTCAGATATTAAAAAAAACTACTTAAATGCTTAAGAACAATAGAAGTTAGGTATATTTGGTTAAAATCACAGAAATCAAAATATGTAACTAGTTTTAAGCATGATATATTTACATACATTTTGACTCAATGATTCCACTAAAAGCTTCATAATCAATATAGGCAGATAGAGAGCCAGATTACAGATAAAGAGATATGAAGACAAATATATAGAGAGGTAATAGACAAATAGGTAGATAATAGATAAATAGATTGATAGAAAGACACAAAAGACAGCTATATGCATAGATACATACACGCACATATATATTAAGAAGTAGGTATGGGTGCCTTGGTGGCTCAGTTGGTTAAGCAACTGCTTTCGGCTCAGGTCATGATCCCGGAGTCCTGGGATCGAGTCCCACATCGGGCTCCCGGCTCAGCGGGGAGCCTGCTTCTCTCTCTGACCCTCTCCCCTCTCATGCTGTTTCTCTCTCACTCGCTCTCTAATAAATAAATAAATAAATAAAATCTTTAAAAAATAAAGTAGGTATATAGATGGACAGATGGACAGAAATAGAAGATAGAAAGTCATACAGATAAATAGACAAATAGGCAGAGATCTATAGATAACATACAGAGAGAGAGAGGCATGGATAGACAGAGATAAAAATAAGAAGATAGATAAACAAATAAAATGACATACATATATTCATATAGCCTGATAAACAGAAAGAAAGAGAGAGACAGGATGACTGCGTATTATCCTAAGACCTGGGGACAAGCATTTTTTTAGGAAGTCGTGGTTACTTTTTGGGAGGAAATTCATTAAAACTTGTGGTAGAAGTGAAAATCTCAAAATGCATTTCCCTGGGGAGCATGACAAAATAACCAAAGAGATAGCTAAATCGCTCACAGCCAAAGAATGAAAATTATTTTCACCTAAAAATTTAAAAAATAGATGAGAACCTTAAGCATAGAATAAGATGGACACGTAAGTTGATTTGTATCACTGATGAAAAGTTTCTGCTGACAAAAGTGGTTAAGAAAAGGGAAGTATTGTGTTAATTTTGAAGGTATTTTCTATTTCTATGATTAACATTCCTTTTTCACCAATCAAGTCACAGTGAAATCAGTCAAACTCAAAAGTCTTGGGAACAATTTGTATTTTACCTGGTTATATTTTATAAAGGTATAAAATCGGATTAAATATTATCAGCTCTTCTGGAATCGATTGACTTCTATAGAGTGCTGATTCAATGACTAAGTTTTTACAGAGGACCACATACTGCCAGGACTGATATGGATTCTTTATTCTTAATATGGATATATTAATAAGAAAATTAAATCTTTGCCTCCATTGAACTTACTTTCTAATGTAAGTGTATAGATTATAAACAAATAAAAAAGTTAATATATAACCTATGATAAGTGTTATGTGCTATGGGAAAAAATAAAAGTTGGATAGGAAATATTGACATGGAAATGATTGATGTATAGGGTGACCGGAAAGGCTTCACTTAAGGAGAGACCTGAAGAGGGAGTTAGTTTGTTCGCATGAAAAAAAAAGTTTCTGGCAGAGAGAAGCATGCAAAGACCCTGAGTCAGATAGTTCCTGGCGTGTATAACAGAAAAGTCTTCAAAAGCAGTAGGAGGAGGGGGAAGAAGAGTATGGGTTGCAGGAGGTGAAGTAAAGAGGTAGCAGGGGGTTAGATCATGAATATCTGTTAGGCTGTTATGAGGATTTCAGGAGATAACTTAGTCAAGGCTGGCTATGCTATGCTTCTGTAACATATATAATCAAATTATCAGTGACCGAACTCTCACAATATTTACTTGTTTGCTCACAGGAAACCTTATAATTCAGGTAATCATCATACAGGAAAAGAGAGCATTATTCTTGGTCCAATATTCTATCACAGATGAGAGGAAGTAGGATTTAACACTCAAATGGAGGGTTGGCTTTATATTGAATCAGGACAGTTTATGTGAGAAGAGAGGACAGAAAATGTGGGAATTTATTCAGGTATGTTGGCAGGGGGGCTATGGCACTCAGAGTATATGGAAGTTCTGGTTGTTTCTGTCTTCTCAGTGACTTTGGAAATAGTCATCAGCTGAGAGTATGAATCTGAAGAGGTATTGGTGGTTTGACGAGAGAGCAACTGAGAAAGTGCCATCTGGAAGAGATAGCAAGTAAACGGATTCGGGATTAAAGTGCCCATTTGAAGTTTATAGTCCAGAACTTAAGGCAAGACCTGGCAGCAAATTTACGTGATTTTCTTCAGCCACATTCATTTGCATGTGGAAGCTGATAAACACAGAATTGGGTTGTTTCCCAGGTGAGTAAAATGAGGAGCAGACCGAACATGTAAATTGAGGGTTAACACAAGCGAGTGGTGACAATAATGGTTATTTGAATCTCAGCTACATTAAAAGTTAAAAGGGAAGTGAGCATAGGAGGGGGTGGAGGAATTGTTAAACAAGTGTAAGTTCCATTGTATTATAGGTTGAGCTGAATTAGAAGACTTTCTTGGCAGGATAATAGAGTGAGCTATAAAGCTCATGGGTGACACAATGCTGATGCTCAAAATTGAAAGATTAGATTAGTTGTATTTATTGATACAAGTGGAATGTTGGTACGTGATTTTATCAGTGAGAGGGCCAATAACAAATAGGGAACATGATGGAATGGAAATAGCTTGAGGTCTTATTTGTAAAAGTGTGGGTATGAGGGAAAACACAAGGGATGGCGTATTAATATGGGATTAACAACAGCCCACTTGGAGATCCAGAGAGGAAGAGTTTATAAGAACCTGGAGGGAAAGAATCAAAAGAGTGAACATATTTAGTGTATCTTATTTATTTATTTATTTATTTATTCATTTATTTAATTTATTTATTGAGAGAAAGAGAGAGAGAGAATCTTGAGCAGGCTCCATGCCCAGTGTAGAGCCCGATGTGGGGCTTGATCTTATGACCCTGAGATCATGACCTGAGACAAAATCAGGAGTTGGTTGCTTAACTGACTGAGCCACCCAGCCGTCCCCGGAGTGAACATATTTAAAAATCTGGACAGCAAACAAAAGTTTTATAGCATTCAAATATGGAGAATAAGATTATTTTTAAAGTGGAGCACAAGGGACTGAGGGCACTCTGACTGAATATGGAAAGGGTTATCAGTCTGGATATTGGGATTACCTAAAAATATGACCTGAGTAAAATTGAAGAGTGTGACAGTTACAGAAGAAGAAAATGGCTGTTACAGGAATAGAAAAAAGGCAAGTGAAGCCTTAGGGGTTTAACGTATGTACCTTAGATAGAGAAGGAGGGTTTTGCATAGCTGTACCGTGGGTATAAAACTGGATATATTGTTTTGGTTGTTGGTGGATTGATCATTTTGTTGTTAAGTAATGTCCATATAACTCTAGTACTTTCTTTGCTCTGAAATCTACTTTATCTGACATAAATACCCTCTCCTGGTTTTCATTTTATTATGGTTTGTCTGATATATCTTTTTCCGTCCTTTTAGGTATTTTTAAAAAATATTTATTTATTTGAAAGAGAGAGAGAGCAGGAGCGGGGATGGAGGGAGAGGCAGAGGTAGAGGGAAAGGCAGACTCCCCACTGAGCATGGATCCCAATACCAATATGGGGCTGGATCCCTGACCCTGAGGTCATGACCTAAGCCAAAGGCAGATTGTTAACCGAATGAGCCACCCAGGCGCCTCTACATATTTATTTTTTTAAGTTTTTATTTAAATTCCAGTTAGTTAACATACAGTGTGATATTAGTTTCATATAACTACGTTGTGTTTTAAGTCAATCTCTTACCCATAGCATAGTGTTGGATTGTATTTCTTTTCAATTAGTTTTAGAATAGTTTAGATTTACAGAAGAAATGTTAAGATAGTATAAAGTTCCTGCAGATCCCACACCATTTCCCCTATTAATATCTTACATACTATGGTACATTTGTCATAATTAAGGAACTAGTATTAATACATAATTATTAACTAAAGTCCAGACTTTATTTAAATTGCTTTAGTTTTTGCTTAAAATTCTTTTTCTGTTCCAGATATCCCTTCAAGGATACTACGTTACATTTAGTTGTCATGTCTCCATAGGCTCCTTGGGGTGTAATAGTTGCTCAGTTTTCTTGGTTTTGATGCCTTGACGGTTTTGAGGTGTAATGGTTAGATATTTTGTAGTCTATCTTTAAACTGGGACTTACCTATTTTTTCTGTCAGGTTGGAATTATGTGTATTTGGGAGGAAGAACATGGAGATAAAGCTATTTAAAGCAAGCATTTCAAGAATACATATCATAACATGACTTTCCAGTGTTGTTAACCTTGATCACCTGGCTGAGATAGTGTCTGTCTGGTTTCTCTATAGTAAACTCACTCTTTTTTCTCTTTTCACACTTCAGTCTTTGGAGGAAGTCATTGTCTGCAATCCACACTTAAGGAATGGGGAGTTGGACATTATATTATTTCATTTATGTGAAATGTTCAGAACAGACAAATTTAAACAGAACTCAAATCTGTGATTACCTGGGACTGAGTGTGAGAGTGGGAACTGGCTCCCAACAGGTTCACTGGAATTGTTTTAGGGTGATGAAAATGTTTTTAGAGTGAACCACTCTTAAATTTATCAGATTAGTTATAAATAACTAAAATGTATTGAATTGAGAATAATTATGTGCAAATATCATGATGTGTAAATTATACCTCACTAAATCTATTGAAATTATCACCAGAAAGTAAAAGTTGAAGAATATTGGAGAAAAAAATTTACTCAGATAAATGTACTTTTCAGGTGTTTCACAGTAGAATGCAGTTACATACAATATGGCTCATTCTCTGTGCTTCTGGACAAATATTGTAACCTGATAGAGTTACTGCATAGAAAAATGATTGTGATACTTAGCTTTATATGGCAGCTACTGTTTATTCTTGTGAAGATTAGCATTATAAAAACTCAGGTATGAGTTTTTCAATCATTTTATTTTGCATATGGCATACTTAAAAGAGAAAAAATTATTGTACATGATAACATATTTATTGAAGTGATTACTTTATAAAGCGATCACTTGCCAGAACACTTAAAATATATATAATATGAATGATGGCTGCTAGCAGATTTTCCAGAATTGCTAGCTTATTTCCAGAATTCTAATATGTAATGTTAGTTCCAAGAATAAAGCTTCAGAAATCCTCATTACTGGTTATACTACTAATCTCAGCTATGGTAATAAACAGCTTATCATTAACATAATTTAGGGATTCATGATTTGCATTAACCTGTTCATTATCACTTCTTATTGATCCAGGTTTTATATTGTTTTTATGTAGTTGTCCTTACATGCTTCAGTAATATTAGATGATAAGAATGAATTGAAGAAAAATTGATATGAAGTTTGAAATCAAAGTTTAATATTTAAAACAGGAAATGTGATGAATACATTGCATTCATTTTCTTTTCCTCCTGAAGACAGGGAAAGACACATTTTTCAGTATCTAGTTCTGGCCAATATAATGTAACCAAAAGTGATATAAACTACCTCCAGGCTGGGCCTATAAATACATCCACACAGAATCCTGCCCCATTCTTTCCTTTTCTAATGTAATCTTGGATGGGAATGTAAACAATGGTGATAATCCAAAAGTGAATAGACTAAATCTCTTAATAATTTCATGGAGAAGACTCCTTACCATAACTTCCAATCTCATTGAGGTGTGAAGCGATTAGCAATAAATTATGTCACTGAAATTGGTGAGGCAGATTTTCTACTAGCTTGTTTATAGAATTCTAGTTTATATCATTAGTTCCCATCTAAAATAAAATATTACCTTGGAAATACCTACACATGGCCATATTTCCTGGTTAATATTTTTACCATCCTTCTTTAGAGCTCTTAAAATGCATATGGGGATGTTGTTAAATATTGTTTAAATGCACATACACATTAGAAATTGATTTTGGTGTATTGAACACTTGCTGTGTGCTATATAGTGTTCTAAATATTTTATATGCATCCATTTATAAGATCCCATCAACAACTGGTGAGATTAGTGCTATTATTATCATCATTTAACAGATGAGGAAACCTCGGGGGGGTGAACTTCCGTGCTAATGTTAGAATATATTTCTAGGAAGTGGACTAGCTGGGACTGGAACTTGCAAGCATGAGCTTTTCACTCCTAGGAAAAACCAGGGCATATAAATGTATACATGAAACTGGTTTTGCACATTTTATCCTCTTGTAATTTTAGTATATGTCTCATTACCTTACAACACTTTAAATATATATATAGATTTATACATAATTCTTTTAGTATTAATGAATAATAATAGCAATGTCAAAAATAATCACAATCATAGAAATAAGAGCAGAAAACACTTGAATATCGTATATCAATATATTAAAAATGTCCTCAGGGCTAATACTGATGCAGTAGTTTCCCTGAGGTTAGTGCTAAGAATAAAACCAAATCTGCATATCAGGAAACCCAGAGGATATGACCCCATACTTTGTGCTCTTAACCACGACAATATCTCCTTTCCTGGTTAATTCAGTATCCGCCATCATCCAATAGGAAATGCAACCATGATTAAAATGGCAATCATGCAAACAAATCTTTTGTAAGAGAATTATATTTAGCGTGGTAGATACAAATCTGAGTCTCTGTTTTACAATTACAGCATTTTAACTGCAAGCCAAAATGAGCAATAACAGGCTTCCCTAAATGGCAGTCACGATTCCTTTATTAATCAGCTATATTCAGCATGGTGAAAACAGGTTCTAAAACCCTAAACTATGAATGAAGCAAAGTAACACTTTTAAGATTTTATATGCCGCTCACCTTTAAAACACTCTGTTTTAAATTGGAAACTCAAGTTGCAGATTTCACTAATGAAGTTGCTGACTGGCTAGGAATTTCCTGACATGTAGATCAGACCACTTGATACGTGTTACCATTTGAGGCCTGCCAGGACTTTCCAGTCTCCAAATACTTTCTCACTGACTTAATGCATAAATGCCAGCCTTAAGTTTTAAAGATGACAGTTAAAATTTAAATATGTTTTCTGGAAATGGTACCACTATAAACCATCGTCAGCCACTTATCAATTCAATTATTAATAAATGCATTATATTATTTATAAAATGAAGCTAGATCTTTACAGTATAATGGGTGGAATCTCTATTTTATCATAGCGTCTTCTGCATTTTCTTTCAAAATGTTTACCAAAATAGATACTTTCCAAAACAGGAATAAAGATTTGCTTATACAGAGCTTATTTAGAGCAAGTCACTTTTAATAGAACCAGAACATATCTGAAGCCAGAACACTTGTAAGAAAGGCAGGCTCAGGTTAAATATTACAGTAGGCTCCAAGCAGGGGAAACAATGGCAGGAGGATACTGATCAGAACCACAGATCTCAGAGTCGGGAATAATGTCAAAACTGAAAATTAAGCTAACTCAAGAATAAAAATGTGTATGGTAAGAAGCTATATTTCTATCCAAATTTTGTATAGGAATTATTTTTATGAGGTCATTCTAATGAATTTTAGAAATGTAAATATTATATGAATCATCAAAAAAATTGGCCCAGAGATTCTTATCTGATCTTTACCAAATATTCAAAGAACAGATATGTCCAATGAAGCACAACGTTTTTTTTTCATGAGACAACAACAACAACAACAGCAACAACAAAAACTCCACAATTCATTTTGTCAGACTACTGAAACATTGGTAACAGCCTGACGGGCTAGGTAAAAGAAGAATATCACAGGCCAATCTCAATATTGAACATACAGTTCTGATGTAAAAGTATTCACACATATTTAAAAAAAAATCTAGCACGCCAGAAATAAAATGCGACTTGCTTAACCTGGCAAAGATAACTAAAATAAAATTCTAGCAGTCTCAATGAATTAAAATACTAAAAAGTAGTCTTTTAGTCAGTAACAAGAAATATATTTGCTACCACTTTTTCTATTTCATGTTGCAGTTTTAGGCGCCAGCTATATACACACAGTTTGAAGCACCTGCAAATGAATCAAAACCAAGAAAATGCAACAAAAATTTAAAAGACCTCAAATGAATACAAAATATCTTCATGATTTTATGAAGAAAATTTCAAAAGTGTCTTGAAAGATATTTTTAAAAGATGTAAATAAATGAAGTGGCACACTATATTCATGAACGAAAATGTAGTATCATTAAAATGTTAATATTCCTCATATCTATCTATACTTACAATGCAATTCCAGACTCAGAAATAAGATTTTCATGAAATCTTATGGCAAGCCGATTCTATAACTTATATGAAGATCCAACAATCAAAAATAGCCAACAATCAAATATAACCAAATTCTGGAGGGAACAAGGAAGGGGAATTTTAAATGCTTATGCTAATTATGAAACTGTCATATTTAAGATAATGTGCTATTGTGCAGGAATAGAAAATTAAATGAATGAATAGAATAGAGATCCAAAAAAATGACCAAAATTCTCTGTAAACTTAATGAAATAGTGGCATTTCAGATCAGTGGGGAGAAGTTAGAGTATAAAGATATGGTGCTGGGAAAATTGATTCCCCATATGCTTACAAAAGGAAATTGGATCTCTTCCTGGCACTTCACCTAAATTTAAGTTCAGACTAATTATAGACTTACACTACTTAATTGTTGTTGGAGGATAATTTCTAAATAAGACATAAAACCACAAACCATAAAGCAGAAGATTGATATCTGCAACTACATCATACTGGAGATAGTAAGTATGGATGCCATAAACAGATATTTTTACAATTCCTAACTGAAGTAGGTTTTATTTTTAATATAAAATAATTACTATAAACTAATAAAAATAATGTGTTCAATTAAAATGGGAAAAATGGCAAGAACTATCATTTCATAGAAGAGCACAATGTTGCAAAAACATGTGACAAAAATACTCTATCTCACTAGAAATTGAGGTGTGTGAAATAACATCATGAGATAAATTTTCATACCCACTAGGCTGGCAAAAAAGAGAAAAAAATATATTATCAAAATTAATGAAAAAATAGTGAAGTTCTTTCACTGCTAGCCATAGTTTAAATAGGTAAAAGCACATAGAAAAACAATTTTTCTTTACTACATATACTTAAAAAAGCACATATTAAATGACCTAAGAATTCCAAGAATAGAATATACTAGACAATCTTTCACAAGTGGTGTAGTAGATATATGCAAGATTACTCATAGTAACTAATGTTGTACAAATAAATCTGGACATGACCCAAATCTCCATCAACAATAAAGTGGGTAAGTAAATTGCTGTTTATATATTCAAGAGAATAAGGAGCTAAATGAATCTCAAAATATCAGTATGAGGTAAGCAAACCACAAAAGTCTCTTTACAATATAATTCCATTTATATATGTATCTAAACCCATGGGGGAAAAAAGAATATTTTTATGCATAAATACAAATGTGGAATATCAGCTAGGAATTATGTTGAATCCCTACAAATAGAGACCTTACTATAGTAGCTCAAATAATTTCAGATCTTATTTTTCAACTACAAGAAGCCTGGGAAGTGAGTATCTGGGGACTGCATGGAGGTCCCACTTCTTTTTTCTGCTTCTCCTTACTTAGCATTGCCTCTGTGTTCAAGTTCAAAAGGTGATTGTTGAAGCTCAGACATCAAGAACACATTATAGATAGTAATAAGAAGAGGGAAAAAAGGGATAAATAGAAAAAGAGTTCTCGTGAGAGCCCCACTCAATGTCTTTCACTTAGATCTTTCATCTCCGAGGTCACAGAAGCTAGAAAATGCAGTACTTTAGCTGAGTAGATTGCCACCTTCAATAAAGAAGGGGGGAGAAGGAGAAGGATATGGGATAAACCGCAGTCTCTCGCTCATACAGTGTAATGGCGGGGAAAGGCAAGAAGGAGATTAACACAGAAAGAGAAGGTATCTTTGGAGACTGGGAAAATGGATGCTTTGCACTTGGAGTGCCTATGGTTTCACAAATACACTGGTATTATTTTATATCTAAAATGATGGTAAGTGCATGGGTGTTCATTTTTAACTATACATTACATGTTCCCTACATTCTTCTCTACTCTTATAAAGTACTAAAAATAAAATGAAAGAAAAAAACCTTTTCCAGTTAATCTTTCAATTCCAATGTGAGAAAAGCAAAATTATGAGATTCTTTCTTTTAATGATTGCTGCAAAACGTACTATACTTTAACTGTGATTTTGACTTTGGCTATCTTCTAGCAACGGAGACTAGCATATATGCATGCCATGGCCCACTTAGATGGCTTAGATGGAACAGTGACAGGTTTTAGGTGTATACATTATATTCCTTGTGTGAAAAAAAATCATTTGTCTTTTATTAACAATCGATAATCTCTTTCCATTTTTAGAAGAAAACAAGAAGGCAGCTTGTACATCTCAAATTAATAGAAAATTGTTCTGTGTGTTTTCTGCAAAAAGAAAACAGATTTAGCTTTGAAGAATCCACTGTAATTTCTCTGCATTTATTCAAAAGGTAGAGAAGGAAATGTAAGTGACAAAGCGTTTATTGTGCGCTAGGCACCATGTTAGGTATTTAGCATTCAGAGTGGATCCTTTCTAAGTTACCTCATCTCTTGCAACAAGTCTCAGGACAAATTCCACAATATCACACAGTGTGGGTTAAAAGAATAGCCTGCATAGGAGTATCACAAGAAGAGGGCTTTGGGGTTTCCATGCCTCCAGCTGTCCCCCAAGGGAGGCATGCTGGAGCCAAAACACCTTATTGTTATGTGGTCTGTTTATGCCTTCCCTGGGGGACCCTGTCTCTCCCTATTGCCCTATCTTTCTACAGGGAAAACATGATAAAGCATATTGTCAGGGGAGGGAAAAGTAGACTTTTGGGACCTAGGCAATCTGGATTCCGGTGTCTTAGGTTTAGAGGAATTGTATAGGAAAATAAACTGCTCAGGACACGTGGGTCATAGCAACTATATTATTCTATTTAAAACTTAGCATTCTACCTGAGCAAACTGAACTCAGAGATGAAAATTAACATGTCCAAAGTCACACAGGTAGTGAGCTTCACGATTAAATCTATGATTTGAAAACTCATAGTGCTATTCTACCATGCTATTTTGTTTCTTAATGTATGATTGAAGCAACCACAGAGCTTGATCAAATTCTATCTATCCTAGGGGCACCAGTTCAGTCAGTTGAGCGCCTGACTCTTGGTTTCAGCTCAAGTCATAATCTCAGGGTTGTGAGATCTAGCCCCATGTGGAGCCCCACATGGAGCCCTGCCTGGGGCTCATACTCAACGGCAAGTCTGCTTGAGATGCTTTCTCTCCCTTTCCCTCTGCGCCTCGTCCCGCTCATGCACTCTCTCTCTCAAATAAATAAATATCCAGTATATCCTAAATTACTTTTATTTTTTCCAGAATTCAAGTATTAATTATTAGACAAAGCTTTACTCACATGTACACATGAACACACACATATATCTATACATGTATATGTAAATATGTCTGAATTGTTCATGTGTGTATATATATATATATATATATATATATATATATATCTATATCTATAGTTGGAAGACTCATTGTTAATTGTCCAAATTTTACTAGAAAATGTGTAAAACTAAAATATAGTCAGCAATTTCAAACACCTCAGGAAATGAGCAGAAAGGAAGTATGACATAATTATTAAAATCAGAATATTAGGGTCAGTGAAAGCTATATTACAAATTATTTTCATTTTCTAAATTTCTGTTTATTGTCTTTCATAATAAGATATCATAAGAGTCAAGAAATCCAAAGTTTGGTTATGTAAAAGGTATGGGGAACAAATTCAGAAAATTACATTAAGGATTTGTTTTATTATTCCAAGAAGATTCAATAAAACCGATTTTGAAAATATAATGATTTGATAAATTTAGCAATGGTTTAGAGCATTAGTCTGAAACTATTTGGCCAACTTGGTTAATAACTGTTAATCAGGTCCAGGTCAAAGGTTAATTTACTCTTGAGAACCATTAGCTTCACCCTGTTTCACCATAATGAATTGTACTGGTAAACCTCATCAGTCACTTGGCAAATTTAGAAAGAAACTACCATGATAAAATGCACATGAATCATAACTGGATTTTGCTACTACTAAATAACATTTAAATAATATATCTTGTGTATTATTGGTATTATCTTTATGTGTAAGAGAATATGTTCACCACAAAAATAGATGTAAAGGAGAAAAAGTATTTTTGTCCTATTATTAGTTAATGTCATGGAAATGTAAAATTAAATATCAGATGGACACCACCTTATTATTCTTATATATACTTAGGGAGAATTTAGAATCCACGCCATAATATTGTTCATCTTTTCCTTTATTAAATCTATCTTAATATTCAAAATGGATGACAGGGAAGATTGAAATGTTAAGATAATCTTAAACCAACATACAGCTATTAATTTTAAGCTCCTTACTTTTGTTGCAATATTTTAATAAAAGGTTATTGATTCATCATAATGCATTTCTGTCCAAGTCTGCATTTCAGTGGAATTGCTAATGCATGGAAATGTATTTCATTTTAGGCAATAGGTAAATATATGTAGAGTTGAAATACCATCAGATACTTAAAGTTATAACTTTATAGATTGTTGTTTTAAGTGTTAGGCTTTAATTTCTTTAAGGCTATGAGATTTCAGGAATTCAACACAAATTGGTCTGTAGGAGGGCCAAAATTAACTAAGAAAAGTTTTGTCTGCAATTTTCTGTCCACACAACGCAAGCACATATGAAATAGGTCCAAAATCATAGTTAAGGACCTATAGCTTAAATCTTCTCATAAAACTTGTTGACTTGTGCTTGAGATAATACATTAGATTGCCAACAAAATAAATCTTACTTCATAAAAGTTTTATTGGTTACTTGACATTTTTGAACCCCGTCTTTCTTTGCCCTTGCTCCAAAAGATAATACACTTTTTGCTTGTCAAAACTGTCCTCCTCTCCTGGAAGAAGTCTTTTGTGTCTCTGGCCTAGACTTCTATCTGTCAAGGTCTTAAAACTTAGAAAAGTAGTAGTGAGCCTTTGGGAGAAGGAATTTTTTATATCATAAGCTGGCAAGTAAACCTGTGTGGACCTTCTACATGGTAATGTATCCTGGAAACTACTCAACATATTCATTCCATCAAAACTGTAATTGCAGACTTCACTGAAACATCAGTGTGTTTTATCCCCCTCTGTTAGGAAGTAAAAGTAGATAGAGGAGAAGCATTTATTATCTCTCCCCTTCTAAGAATTCTGTACAATTTACCTCAAGTTACCTCTAAGTGCTTCTCTAAAAGCCCATATATTTCCCAATTTATTCTCCCACATTCTCTATCTTCACCTGGAAAACGCCTTTCCCTATCACCAGCCATGGATGAACTAGCTCCTTATACTACTGTGAATACTAGATGCAATCAAAAGTAACTTGAGGGCGCCTGGGTGGCTCAGTTGGTTAAGCGACTGCCTTCGGCTCAGGTCATGATCCTGGAGTCCTGGGATCGAGTCCCGCATCGGGCTCCCTGCTTGGCAGGGAGTCTGCTTCTCCCTCTGACCCTCCTCCCTCTCATGCTTTCTGTATCTCATTCTCTCTGTCTCAAATAGATAAATAAAATCTTTAAAAAAAAAAAAAGTAACTTGAATATATTCCTCCCCCTCCCCCATAGCTACCCTGTCACTTGCTTCTGCGCCTACACATTCTGGCCTTTTTTCTGTTACGAGGGCTCTAACGTCTCTGCTCTGTTCTAAAATCAGTTTCTCCCCTTTCTCACGACATCCATCCCCTTTCCTCTAGTCAAAGGCATAGGGTCAGTCATTTTTTTTTTTCACCTACGTTAATGTTTTTTCACCTACATTATGAATTCTTGTCTGTCTCCTGGATAATACCTTCAAGCCCACACAGAAGTTGTATTTTTTCACACCTTGAAATTTTATGTCTTCCCCTGGGACCTCTCACCTCAGCTGAACACATATATATTTAATTGCTTACTCTTTATTCAAATGTGCACTTCAAACTTGACATGTTCAAAACCTAAACCCTGTTGCTCTTTTTTAAAGCACATGCATAGCACCACCATTTTTTCTTGCCTGTTTTATTGCATTGGCTTCTTTTATTTTTTTTTCTTGCAAGTTTTTTTTTTTTTATTATTATGTTATGTTAGTTACCATACATAACATCATCAGTTTTTGATGTAGTGTTCCATGATTCATTGTTTGCATATAATACCCAGTGCTCCATTCAGTACATGCCCTCTTTAATACCCATCACTGGGCTAACCCACCTCCCCACCCCCTCCCCTCTAGAACCCTCAGTTTGATTCTCAGAGTCCATAGTCTCTCATGGTTCAACACCCCCTCCGATTTCCCCCCCTTCCTTTTTCCCTTCCTACTTTTTTTTTCAAACATATAATGTATTATTTGTTTCAGAGGTACAGATCTATGATTCAACAGTCTGACACAATTCACATTGGCTTCTAACAGGCCCCCTTGCCTCTGCTTTTGCACCTCAAAATCTACTTTCAACCCAATGGTCAGAGAAATCTTTTAACACAGTCTCAAGGGAGACCATGTCACTCCTTAATGTCCCTGATGGCCTTCTCTCCAGCTTATGATACAAGACAAAGTCCTTGCCATGGTCAATTCTGGTCCCACCATCTCTCTCTATCTTTTCCACCACACTCTTCCCTTCTTTTCTTTACTCCATTGGCTCTGGCTATCTTGCTTGTTCTTAGAAAATGCCAAGCATTCTCCTCTTTTAGTATTTTTACAGTTATTATTGTCTGTACTTCTAACACTTTTCTTCCATATAATATATATTCCACTTCAAGTTTTTCAGGTCTCTACTCAAATGTCTCATTATCTGAATCTTCCCTGACTGCTACACGTATAACAGAATGTGAACATTCGGAACTCTTTATCCTCTTTATATCATTTATATTTCTTCAAATAATTTATTTTCTATTTCCCCTTACAGAAATATATCTCCATGAGGGTCGGTTCTTTTCCTGTTTTGATTCCTCATATATTTCAAGTGCCTTACTTGTGCCTGGCACATAATACATTCTCAATGTATATTGTTAAATGATGGATACAATAATGTTGGTCTATTTCAGATTTGCTCTTCTATACTTATCAGGTTCTAAGGCTTTAAATAATCATATATTTCTAGGCTAGTTTTAAACTCTGAAATTAGGGAGAATCATTTAACCCCAAACTGTCAAACTGCTAATGGGGCTAATGCAGCATGCACAATCTTTTTAGGCACTGTGTGTGTGTATGTGTGTGTGTGTGTAGTACCGATTATCTTCTTATCTTTTGTAACATTTATAAACTGCAAGGACTAACAGCAGAAATTATACGCAACCCTCAGAATACTCAGAAGGGAAAGAAAATGGGAGCAGTGAAAACAAGCTTGTTAGAGGGTAAATGATGATGGAGAATAGAAGTGACCACAATGAGAAAAGTCAAACAAACCAAATTCCCAGAAGTCTGAGTTTTTTGGTTTAGGGATCTTTTGAGAATTATTACCTTAACACAAGATACCTATCCAAGAAGACATCTACGGTATTAGCTTACTAAAATGTAAGAAATAAAGTTACAAGAACCCATTATATTGAGTCATTCATTGAAAATTAGATTACATCATTTCTTAGAATTGTTTTAATGTGGCAAGTGCACACTATAGTTTAAAAGGTGTTTTAATTTAAAAAAGTTATTTAGATAATTTTTCTGGATAAACGTTCTTATGTACTTATTTTCTGATATAACTGGGTGAGACATTATTGGATCTTACTTTATGCAAAGTTGTATTTATGCTTCTCTCAACAAAATGGAAATTATACATTTGTGCTTTCATAGCTAGTACTCTACCTGAGCGTTTCTATCTAAAATTTTCATAATTATGTTCACACAGACCCTTGGGAAATCCAATATATGAAGACCTTGAGGTAAGGTATGTTTAAGTAAACTGGATTAAACATTTTATCAGGAATATAATGATTTTTTTAAAAATCACCAAAATATTATTCAGCTACAAATTAAAAAAAGGAAAGATTAAAGACTCTGGAAACATCAGAAGAGGGCAATTTAAGAAAAAGAAACAACTAAGAGAAACTGTAGCAACTTTAGTCTATGTACTTTGGACTCTCCTTGACCCAAGCTATGTAGCTAAGGTATAAATTTAACTGAACCTTTCCTTATATACCATGAAATCACTACCAATTTTCTTGCTCAGTTGGCTACCTTTATCTGTAGAGCAATTCCACCCTATGAGTTATATGTGGTATTAGAAAATCAGAGTATCACTATTTTTCCCATTTGTAGTCGAGGCAAATGGAGGCTTAGGTATCAACAGCTAATGATTTCTCTTCAAATAAAGTACCTCTGTTTATTAGATATCCATTATTTAAGTCTTTTTTTTTTTAAGATTTTATTCATTTATTTGTCAGAGGGAGAGAGAGAGCACAAGCAGGGGGAGTGGCAGGCAGAGGGAGAAGCAGGCTCCCTGCTGAGCAAGGAGCCTGGTGAGGCACTGGGTCCCAGGACACTGGGATCATGACCTGAGCCAAAGGCAGACGCCAGGTGTCCCCATTATTTAAGTCTTAAAACTCTTTTTTCTCATTCTTTCTCTGGGCTCAGAAGCATCTAGAGAAAATATTCTGAGGGTTTTCTTTTATTTATTAAAACTTTTTCTTCTTTTTAATAACAACATGATGGTTTTACTTTCCAATCACTTACTTATTTAATAAATACTTATTAAATGTAAGTATACATGCCTGATACTGAGCTTGTTGTTTGAGATAAAGCAGTGAGCCAGACTGAATATGTCCTTGGGCCCATAGTTGTTAAAAACCCAATGAGAAATTAGTGTTTGCTGAAGCACTAAGACTAAGATGATAGTATTAAATATATTGAGATAGTAACCACAGATAATAGAGTAATTAAATGAGCAGTTGTTGGTAGAGAGTATGAAATAAGCAAAAAACTGAGATAAATTGATAGATATTTATTGCCCCAAAATTTCATTTTGCAAAATTCAAATAATTCAGGCTTACATTACCCTGATTCCACTTTACAGACTGAAGTAATCAAAGAGGCCATGGTACTTGTGTTTCCCCTTAGAATCCTTGTACGCTTCCTTGAATACTTGAGGAAATGCAACCTTGGTAATACCTATAACCAATCTATTAGTTATCTATTGCTGTGAAACAAATTACCCAAAACATAGTAGCATAAAACATTAGATGTTCATCATTTTAAAGTTTCTAAGTTTCTGTGGGAAACTTAGCAGCTTAAAATAACAATAAATATTTATTATTTTATAGTTTATGTGAGCAAGGAGTTCTGAAACGCTTTGGTTTGATGGTTCTGACCTAAGGTCTTCCATGAAGTTCCAGTCAAGAACTTAGCTGCTGAGGTTACAGTAATCTAAAAGCTTGTGTGTGGCTGGAAGATCTACTTCCAGGGGCTCTTACTGAGAGGTCTGAGTCCCTTTCCAGAGGGTTGCTTGAATGTCATAATGATGTGGCTGCTGGGTACATGAGACAAAGCAAGGCAGAAGCCATAATGTCCTTTATAACCTAGCCTCAGAAGTCATGCAACATCACTTCGGCAATATACTACTGATTACACAGCCCTACTTAATGTGAAAGGGGACTGGATAAAGGGGTGGATTCCATGATGTGAAAATCCCTGGGGACCTTCTTGGAGGCTGGCTACCATATCTGGGATCATTGCATTTCCTTTTTCTTTCAATTTTTTTCCATTTAAAAATCTGTTTTACTTGGAATGAGTTGTGATCAGACTCAGCATATTTTCAAATCTGTGTGACAGATGCTATCTTGTCTGTAATTAGGTAAGTTCTTCCAAAGCCCGAAGGCAAGGCCCTCAGAATTAAACACCCATTGTACTTCCTTTATTTATTAGGTGATCTAAATTATGAAAAGTCTGTATCCATTTTGGAAATTCATAGGATGTCTTTTGTTCCTGATGTTAATATATTTTCATGCAATGCTTTTTAAGGTGAAAATAACATTTGTTACTTAGAGATTGCTTTCCCTGCCCTTTTATTTTACATGTGAGGTTACTAATGTCCAGAGAGGTCCAGTAACTAAGGTTGTAAAATTTGGAAATAGAATTCAGGTATTGCGACGCTTAATCCTTTGTCTTTCCTTTACAACTTGCTAGCAGCTGAACAGTTTTCAGTAATTTCATTCTGGCATAAGAAAGCATCCACGAATTTAGCAGTAGAGATTTGCGGGCTGGTTATAACGGAACACCTCAACAATGTCAGCAGCTATAAACTTTTTCGTGTATGATTGCCTTCTTTTCATTATGCTGGAGTTTCTGCTCAGCATTTCAAAGATGTAAAACAATGAAATGGGACTTCCCTCAAAGAGAAAACAAAAACAGTGAAATAGTGTATAGGAAAACTGAAATTTCAGAAATGTGTTGATTTCAAAGTTCTGACAACAAAATACAATTTTTAGAAATATATCTGTATAATTACGTGTTGCTTGGCATGCCTTACTGAACAAATAACAAGACCATGGAGTCATTAAATTTACACACACACACACATATATGGTTCCCTCAACCCTTAATATCTATTTAGCACATCTGTGTTTGCAAATATATTTCATTCCCTTTCAAATAAAAATGATTTTCCCCTTCCCAAACCAGTTTATTGGTGTTAGAAGCACTATGCTGAAGGGTTGAATCACTTCAGGAGTTGTGAACCAACTGTAAAATGAAAATTAATTTATCAGTGAACAAAAGTAATACAAATAGAATAGTGGATCATCAACTATTAAACTCTATTATTTGCTTGGTATGTATGTGTGACATGACATTTTGTGATTCTATACCACTTCCTTTGTTCTTGACATTTTATTCTTTATAATAAGATTTAAAAACAGGAGAAAATGCCACAAAGCTAAATAAAGTAAAATTATATGCTAGAATATTTTAGGCTTTGATTTTAATTGATTGTCTCATCAAAATAAGTGCTCTGCAGTAGCCCATTTGTAAAATGATCAAAATGGAAGTAAGAAAAAAAGAACTGCCTTATAACTCCCAAATGTCTTGCAAAGAGGAAACTTGACTTATACTCAGAATTTAGGATTTAACATTTACTATTTTATACCAAATATAATATCTCATAATGCAGCTCCATTTTAAAGTAAACTTTTAGAGGTGCCTGGGTGGCTCAGTCATTAAGCATCTGCCTTCGGCTCAGGTCATGATCCCAGGGTCCTGGGATCGAGCCACGCATCGGGCTCTCTGTTCAGCAGGGAGCCTGCTTCTCCCTCTCCCACTCCCCCTGCTTGTATTCCCTCTCTCGCTGTGTCTCTGTCAAATAAACAAATAAAATCGTTAAAAAAAAAAGTAAAATAGGGTGCCTGGGTGGCTCAGATGGTTAAGCGTCTGCCTTCGGCTCAGGTCATGGTCCCAGGGTCCTGGGATCGAGTCCCGCATCGGGCTCCCTGCTCCTTGGGAGCCTGCTTCTCCCTCTGCCTCTCTCTCTCTCTGTCTCTCATGAATAAATAAATAAAATCTTTAAAAACAAAAAGTAAAATAAAATAAACTTTTATTTAAGACTAGTTTTAATTTTAGAAAAAATAACTGAAGAGTGGAAAGAGTTCCCATATACCACACGCCCACTTTGCCATATTATTAATATCGCACATTTGTTGTATTTACTAAACCAATATTGGTATATTATTATTAACTGAAGTCCATATTGTATTTGGATTTTCTTATTTTAATCTCCTCTTTCTATTTCTGGACCCCATATTAGATCTAGTTATCATGTCTGCTTCTGACAGTCAGCCATGACTGTTTCTCTGACTTTCTTTATTTGGGTGACTTAGAGTTTTGATGAGTACTGGCTAGATATTTGTAAAATGCCTATATAAGAGTTTGTTTTGGGTTTTTCTTATGATTAGATTGGGTTATGCAATTTGGGGGAGGAAGACCACAGAAGTAAAGAGTGACACTTTTTCTTAAGCACATATTTAACTGACTAATCAATACTAATATAACCTCTCATTTTATCCGTTATATATTCAACTTAATGTTTTCATGAGCCTTTGGACCTGAATCCAGATAGTATTACTACTCAAGTGTGTGGGATTAACTTGATGTTCTTTAAGTATTGATGCTTATAAACAAGTTTGATAAAGTCTGTAAGCTTTTGTATTTATATTAATAAAAATGTATGAATTAAATACCCAGCTTTCTTCATAAACTTTGGAATCTGAAGCTCTGAAAGTTATATTCAACTTGATGGCTGTAATATATATGTCATCTCCACCTGTATTATAAATCTATAAATACTTTATGTTATTTTTCATTGAGAATAAATTTCCTAAGGTAGATTTTCTATGAATTAGCTTAATGAACTCATATGAATGGTATTCATTCAAATTTTATCACTCCATCCATAAATTCTTTTCTCTCATAACTAGTAAAGTTCAATTTTGATTAACTAAGTTCTGAATATATTAACTATATTGTCTATTAATTTTCCATTATTATTTCCTGACAGTGGAATTTCAGAGGGCATGTATATCAAATATAGTATGTGTATACAAGTCAGCTGTTGTGGCAGTGCTAACTAGATATATGAAACATAAGCACCTTTATGAAGTGTAATAAAATTCTGAATTATACTTAACATTATATTTTAGCTGTCATATGAACTAATAATATGAAGATAGGAAATCAAGTTAAAATATTTTTTGGTTGAAGCTTTTATCAGACTATTATTGATACGGCTGAGATAGACTGTAAAATTCTGTATTGAGGCCCTCTGTATACACAGTTGATATGACTGAATCATTCCTCTTAAGAAAACATCCAATACATCTTATCTTCCTTTGGGAAGAATTTTTAAGAGTGAGTATATAAACTAGTCACTCTTGGCAGTACTGCTGAATTGGAACTCCTGACCTTGGCTTAAGCTGAGTTAGGATGGTGCTTCTCAGTCCCCGGGAGATGTTAAAACACAGATTTCTGGGCCCTCTCCTTAGAAATCCTGATTCAGTTGTGTGACAAGGGGCCTGAAAATTTCTATTTTTAGCAAGTCTCAAGTGATGTTGATACTGCTGTCTTCCATCTACTGCATACTTTAAGAATGAAGAAGCTAGTGTATGAGATGTTATACTCACTTATAAGAGTGGCCACTTCCGGGGTGCCTGGGTGGCTCAGTTGGTTAAGTGACTGCCTTCGGCTCAGGTCATGATCCTGGAGTCTCGGGATCGAGTCCCACATCAGGCTCCCTGCTCAGCGGAGAGTCTGCTTCTCCCTCTGACCCTCCCCTCTCTCATGCTCTCTCTATCTCATTCTCTCTCTCAAATAAATAAAATCTATATAAAAAAAAAAAGAGTGGTCACTTCCTTTTAGGGACAGGATTCTGGGGAAGAAGTCAGAGAAGTCAATTAAAGAACAAATTCCAAAGAGAAAAAAATTGAGTTAATTCTTCCAAAATTCAACTGATGTTTTACATAAAAATCAGCTGTCTGTCCTCACATGTATATACTATATTCTGAAACAACACATCCCAAAAGGCATAGTGGCTTTTATATCATTATGGTTCTGGAAGGATTTTGCGAGCAGTTTTCAAAAATGTTCACATGCCCAGTGTTTATTTGTTATTTATATAGGTTGGTGTTCTGAGCATAAAAAAGATAAAATGTATTTAAGTAGACAGAAGAATTAGATTCAAATAATATAGAAAAACAACTTTAAACTGATTATTGTTTTAAAAATCTTATTTTCCTACTGGTTTTGTGTTATTAAAGTGATACGGCTTTATTTTCCAGTCTTTGTTATATTAAACAGAAATTCAACTGAGTAATTTAAAAGATCAAACTGGCTTTCTTGAACAATTCATGAATCAGGCCACATCCCGTCTAGTAAATAGAAAGGAGCTGTGTCTGTAGGAAAGGAAAGGTTTTTAAAAGGCAGTGTGTGTGTGGCGGCGGCGGGGGGGGGGTGGGGGGGGAGTTGGAATTATTAGCAAAGAATGCACTGTTTTAGACAAAATCACCTTCCTAAGGGGAAGAAAAGCAGTCTATCAGTAAATTTCTCAGTACTGATCAGGAAATTCCGTGTTGACTCATTAAAGGTTACACGGGGATGGGGGTTAGAACGATAGGTTAGGTACTAAATTTTGGTTCACTGATGTGGGGTCCTAACATAGATGACCTTATTTGTGGCCTGTGCCTTTCTTTTTAACAGTTTTTAAAGGTTTCAATTATTTTCAATGAGACTGATGATTCTGTTAAAGTTGGTATTTCTGACCTGGTTTTCACATAATTTAAGCAATCAAAATTATCATTTCTACAGTATTGAATAAGACAATTGTATATATAACATTTGAAAAATAAAATGATATAATCCATTACCAAGCTATTATTTTAGTTGAAGTTGCCATATAAAAGAGTTAAAAAGGAAAAAAAAAGTGTCATCCTGTAGTAGAAATATCCATATGCTCTTTATATTTCACATATGTTGAAATTACCTTATGAATATTTAAATCACAATAACAGTCAACAAATGTCAGCTGTTTGAGCTAATATTTTTAATATTATTCTAGACTATCTTTCCAATAATAAACACCCAATTTTAAATCATCACTAGTTTAGAAATAATATAAGTCATATTAAACCCATATACCTATATAAAGTATTAGCTTTCTCTGCAATCAGTCCATAGCTCTCTACACTAAACTCTATGGCTTCCACAAATATACATACATTTGCAAGCTTATTTATAGTAAATTTTCCCTTCCATCATAGTTGTAATTCTGCTTCAAAGCATGTTTCATCAAAAAAGAGAGGGTTTACAGGAATAAATAAAAGTCCTTTGAAATTCAGCTTAGATGTTTCCACACCACAATTTCTTAAAAAAAAAAAAAAAGTGTGCCTTTTGGGTATTTAGTAATTCCCTGATATTTTCATCATGTATTCATTTCAGTTAAAGAATAATTACAAAGTAAATCAAACTATGGTGGGACAACAACCAAGATGAATGCTAAAATGTGATTTTTTGAGCTTCATGTCAATTTTCATTAGAGTTACACACACTCCAGACATCAAATTATATGTAGAAATTGTCTAGCAATGCATTAATGAAATTTCTATTCCAGAATATATTATATGTTGGTGTAACTGTAAATCAGCTTCAGCATAAGATATAAACCATATTTTTCATTAGTGAGTTATATGTATTGAAATGGTTGGCCCTTATGTATACTATTTTTTCTTCAATAAACTGAATTATTTGTTTAAAAAATAATTAAAAATTTAGCTTAAAGTTAATTCCAATTAATTTGGAATACTAGGGATAATGAAATGTCAGATAAAAAAAAAATCTTAACCCAATTTAGGGGTGCCTGGGTGGCTCAGTTGGTTGAATGCCCGACTCTTGGTTTTGGCTTGGGTCATGACCTCAGGGTCCTAGGACTGAGCCCCACATTACCAAGCTCAGTTCAGAGTCTGCTTGAGATTCTTCCCCCCCCTCCTCCTTTTGCTCTCTCTCTCTTTCTCGCTCTCTCATGCACGCTCAAATAAATAAATAAATAAAATCTTTTTAAAAAATCTTAACCCAAATTGTACTTTAATACTATTTAAAACACTTTTTCAGAGCTATTCCTGAAGAAATATAAAAAGCTCTTGATCCATCTGGACAATTTAAAAAACTTACTGCACATTTTTATTTGATTTCACCTAAAATCAGACAAAATTCCAAATAATAAAAATTATGAACAAGGAACATACTGATTATTTCATAAAATGGAATAAGAAATAAAAAACAGAATTGAAAAATGGTATAGCTCCAAATAGATGCATCAAAACCAGGCCTAATTTATATCTCTTTTATCTAACTTTTTCTTCTTTGATTGGAGAGGAGTGAGGGAAGCAAAATAGAAGTGCAGAGTTTGAGAATTAGAATGTTTTCTGTTGATGCCAGCACAGGGATTTAAGGAGTCAGTCAGCAGTGGAGAAAGAGGTTCCCATTTTGCTGAAAAGTGTCCTGCAGAGATTATGCACCAAATATCCCATAAATTCCCACGGTAGCAACAGGGGCAACAGCTCCTTTTAATCATCTCTTTATTTGCTATATTGGCAGTTCTGATGCATCCCCAGGCACTTTTGTATCTTTTCTGAGTCTGCCCTTCAAATGTTGTTTAAACTGATTTTTTTCTACATAATGTTATTGATGGGCAGGGGTCCATAAAGAAAGATTCCGTTGAACTTAAAATTGGACCTGAGTGTTTCCCAATGGGGATAATCCCTTATGCATGTGAAATTTTAATAACCTAATAAAAATTGCTTGTCATCTTTTCCAGTGAAATTTCTTTCTAGCTTCAAATATTAAATACTTCTTCCTAGCTTCTGATAGTAAGTATCGGTCACTGATACTTTGTTGCATTTGGATCTCCTGATTCCAGGACATAAGACTGTATATTTATTTTGGTAAAAATAAAACAGTAGAACTATTTGAGCTCTTAAGTAGAAATTAGCTAATTTCCCAATGGATTTCCAGTTGGGAACATTTACATTTTGTATTAATGAGAGAAACCACTCTGAAATCATGTATGAAACATGAAATCACTACAAATTCATGAACAACAATCAGCTAGGTCTTCAGTGTGGTCTATTAAATATTCAAATTAATTGATTTTGTTAGGAAATGTCACCAGTCACTAAAAACAATATGTCAATCAGGTGTCCTGGCAAGAAAAATAATTTAACCCCATTGGTTCAAATGAAATGATTTTTTAAAGTTTTTATTTAAATTCCAGTTAGTTAATATACAGTGTAATATTAATTTCAGGTGTAGAATTTAATGATTAAGTACTTACGTACAATATCCGTTGCTCATCACAAGCACACTCCTTAATTCCTATCACCTATTTAACCCATCCTCCTATCCACCTTTCCTCTGCTTACCATCAGTTTGTTCTCTATGGTTAAGAGTCTATTTTATGGTTTGCCTATTTTTCCCCCTATGATCATTTGTTTCTTAAATTCCACATATGA